>NC_091747.1:36458491-36565991 GCF_043380555.1 Nothobranchius furzeri | reverse complement strand
TTTACTAGTTATTTACATGCCTTTTGTTTAGTTAACCTCTAACTACTCTTCTTGTGGTTATCCACCTGCCTTTTGTTTAGCTAACCACTAACTAGTCTTCTACTGATTATCTGCCACCTTTTTGTTTAGCCAACCACTAACTAGTCTTCTATTGGTTATCTACCAACTCTTTGTCAAGCTAACCACCAATAACTAGTTATTTACTGGTTATCTACCAGTTTTGTCATGTAGCTAACCACTAACTAGTCTTCTACTGGTAATCTACCTGCCTTTCGTTCAACTAATTACTAAATAATCTTCTACTGGTTATCCACCTGCCTTTTGTTTAGGTAATAACTAACTAGTCTTCTACTGGTTATATACCTATTTTTTCTTTAGCCAACCACTAACTAGTCTTCTACTGGTTATCCACCTGCCTTTTGTTTAGCTAACCACTAACTAGTCTTCTACTGGTTATCCACCTGCCTTTTGTTTAGGTAATAACTAACTAGTCTTCTACTGGTTATATACCTATTTTTTTCTTTAGCCAACCACTAACTAGTCTTCTACTGGTTATCCACCTGCCTTTTGTTTAGCTAACCTCAAGCGAGTCTTCTACTGGTTATTGACCTGCCTTTTGTTTAGTTTACCTCTAACTAGTCTTGTACTGGCTATCTACCTGTCTTTTCTTTAGCTAACCTCTAACTAGTCTTTTACTGGTTATTTACCTGCCTTTTGTTTAGCTAACCTGTCACTAGCCTTCTGGTTATCTACCTGTCTTTTATTTAGCTAACCTCTCACTAGTCTTCTCATTATCTACCTGTCTTTTGTTTAGCTAACCACTAACTAGTATTTTACTGGTTATTTACCTGCCTTTCCTGTGTTTCAGGCTGGCAGGGTAACGGCTACAGCTGTCAGGATGTGAATGAGTGTTTGACCAATAATGGTGGCTGCTCCATCACTCCAATGGTTCAGTGTCTTAACACCATGGGTTCCTTCCACTGTAGCTCCTGCCCTGCTGGTATGTCTGAACTCTAGTCACAAATATAGAATCACGACTGGTTTTTGACATCCATGATCTTTATCTAATGTTTTTGACCTTTTCTCACCGTTTAGACAAAGTATAGTCCTGCATCTCTGCTTTTGTGCAGAAGCTTTTAACAACTATATCTCATCTCATGCAGATAAAACCATCTGTGCTGTTTGATTTTAGTTTGAGTTCTTGTTTTTGTGTCTGTGTAGGTTATGAGGGAGATGGGAGAACATGCACACCAGTTAATATCTGCTCTTCCAACAATGGAGGCTGTCACCCATTAGCTACTTGCTCTTCTAACCAAGGTAAGACCAACAAGCTGGTAAAGGTAAAGGGTTTCAATTTTTGTGAGAACTGTGTTTAGAAAAATCACCCCAATGTGTAACAATAATTGAGTGTGAATGCAGTTTTAAATGTGTGCACAAGACGACATGATACTGCATTTTCTCCTTGTGTTCCTGGGATTAAACCACCACCAGGTTCCAGCTTCCCAGTATGCACCTGCCCACCAGGATACAGTGGTAATGGTTACGGCCCGACTGGTTGCTCTCAGATTAGTGACCGCTGTCAAACAAACAACCCTTGTGTCAACGGAGAGTGTGTGGTAAGAGTTCGGGACAGCCATGTTGGCATCAGCACAAACACCTCAACTACAATTCAAAAACAAGAATTATGAGGCTTCTAGAACAGAAGATTTCCCCTTTTCCTTTCCCCCCTCTGCTCTGTTGATTTCTGTGGCACTGAGACGGCGTCTAGAAATGTGGAAAATGTTTTGGCGAACATTGAAATACATTTTCATGTATCACTGACTATGTATACCTGCTGTGTAAGGAGGTGTAGACATTGTTGATCTTTTTCAGGTTTTGTGTTGTATTCTTGGCAGTAGACAGGGCCATATGACGCATTAGAGTCATGTTTCGGCTCTATAGCCTCACAATCATATGCTGGATTTTGTTGGTCGCAGAGCACTGCTAGCCCTCCTGGGTACCTTTGTATCTGCAACTCCGGATGGCAAGGTCCAAACTGTGACCAGAACATCAACGAATGCCTGAGTAACCCCTGTCAGAATGGAGGAACCTGTACTGATGGCATCAATGGATTCACATGCACCTGCACTTCCCAGTGGACCGGTTTGTTCTGCCAGACTCCGCAGCAAGGTACCAGAACCAGACAGGATGGGAAGAGCAGAAATAGGCTGGACCAAAGCACATGTGTCCGGTCTGATCCTCTGGACTAACTGTGACTGTTTGTGGCAGAATGTGGAGGCCAGCTCACCGGTCCTGCTGGTTCATTCAGTTACCCGAACACCCCGGGTCACGATCAGTATGATCACCAGGTCAGCTGTGCTTGGGTGATCCGCACAGATCCAGAGAAGGTTAGTCCTCCTGCCCCAGCTCTATAACCTAAATCACCTTGTTTAAATTTTAGAGCAGCAAAGATGATTCAGCTGGTTTCACTAGTGCTGTCATGTGGTGTCGAACTCAAACGTGCAACTAGAGGAAACAGAAACGTGTACCAGAAGCTTTAGTTTATACTTCAAATGTTGCTTTCATTTTTATTTTCTCTTTTCTCCAGATTCTTCGCATCACTTTTCCTTTCTTTGACCTTGAGAACAGCGCCAGCTGCAACTTTGACTTCCTTCAGATCCATGATGGCGACAGCGCCTCTGCTTACATGATTGGGAAATACTGTGGCCGAAACAATCCGCCAGACCTTTTCAGCTCACACAATTCTTTATACTTTTGGTTTCGATCCGATCATTCTATCAGCGCTGGAGGCTTCACGGTGGCTTGGCAGTCACAGGACCCAGGTGGGGGCTTTATTCTGAACTTGCTGACTCTATAAAAGACGTCACACACAAGCTTGACTTTCTTTGTTTAAATCTTCTTTTTTAGTGTGTGGAGGTGAACTCTCTGCAGCCTACGGAAGCATAAACTCACCTGGTTACCCTGGAAACTACCCCCCTAACAGAGACTGCTACTGGAATGTGATAGTACAGCCAGGCCTTCTGATTACGTTTGCATTTGGTACCTTAAGTCTTGAACACCATCCTGACTGCAGCTTTGACTTCCTAGAGGTAGGAACAGCCGATGCCTCTTCTGTCCTGTTGATCAATGAATTGGAGAACATTTCATTGCATGAATGTGTGTGTGAATGGATGAATGATACACTGTAGTGTAAAGCGCTTTGGAGTCCTTACTCTGAGAGGCGCTATACAAGTGCGGGTCATTCAAAATGACTTAATCTTTCTGTGTTTTTTATGTAAATTTACTGTCTGTAACTACAGGACGAGGCCTAACCCGGTAAAAACAGTCACATCAAATAGCAGCAACATAAATGTTCATTTTGAAAATTTCAGGACATTTTTTAACTTTTCATGACTGATTGTTTATGAATCCATCTTTCTTTGTAGATAGCGTCATATTTAGCAACCAAGGGGTCACATGCATTTGAGCAACACTTTCAACTTAGCAAGTTACATTTTTGTATTTGTAATTTAGAATAAAAGCTGTGTGTGCATGTGTGTGTGCGTGTGTGTGTGCATGTTTGTGGTCATGTGTTTGTGTGTGTGTGCGTGCGTGTGTGTGTGTGTGTGCGAGCGTGCGTGCGTATGTGTGTGCGTGTGTGCATGTGTATATGTGTTAATGTGCAAGTGTGTGTGCATGTATGAGTATGTGTGTGTGTGTTAATGTGCCAGTGTGTGCGTGTATCTGTGCGTGCGTGCATATGTGTGTGTGTTAATGTGCCAGTGTGTGGGCGTGCATGTGTGCGTGCGTGCATATGTGTGTGTGTTAATGTGCAAGTGTGTGTGTGCGTGCGTGATTATGTGTGTGTGTTTGTTGATGTGCCAGTGTGTGGGAGTGCATGTGTGTGTTAATGTGCAAGTGTGTGTGTGCGTGCGTGATTATGTGTATGTTAATGTGCCAGTGTGTGGGCATGCATGTGTGCGTGCATGCGCGTGTGCGTGTTAATGTGCAATTGTGTGTGCGTTTGTGCGTGATTATGTGTGTGTGTGCATGCGTGTGTGATTTTCTATGAGCCAAGCAAGGTGTGAGGGTGGGTGTGGGTCCTATTCAGCCAGAGTTTCGGGTGAGCTCATTGTGAAACCTGGCCCCGCCCTATCATGTGAATTCCTGAGATCAGATGGCCCAGGATATGCGTGGGCGTTGAGGCATCTGGGAAGGGATATCAAAACTGGATTATAGATGGCAGACAGTTGGCTGAATAGGACCCGCACCCACCCTCACACCTTGGCTCATAGAAGATCTTCAGGGGGTCTTTTGTTCCCTCTTCGGGGGGAAACTCCCACTGGGTTTAAATCTGGGACTCTCCACCATTTGACCTCAGAACTGAAGAAGCCTCTCGGATGAGAGGTGAAACGTCTTCAAGCAACTCAAAGAAGTCCAGACACTTTTCTTTCAAGCTCATTAGACTACAGTCAATAAGATTATTAATCCTCCTTCTGGTCTTCCTGCTGAGATGTCATCTTTAGCCAAATGTGAGGAATTTGCATCTTACTTTAACAGTAAAATTGTGAACATTAGGCAGAATATTTCTAGATCCAATTATGACCTCATACAACAGCACTCCAGTACCGCACTCTGTACTATGACTCATTTCGAGCTTTTAAATGGTAAAGCACTAGATATCCTGATTAAACAACTAAAATCGTCCACTTGCTGCCTGGATCCTATTCCAACAATCTTTTTTAAAAATATTTTCCCCTGTGTCAAATCTGATGTTTTAGAAATCATTAATTTGTCACTTCAATCAGGAATGTTTCCCAGCGCGCTAAAAATAGCCGTCATTAAACCCTTGTTAAAAAAGAGTGGCCTTGATCCAACTGCATGCTTTCGTTCTTTTTAAACACAGAAACAGTTTTGTTTACCTGTTTTGTAGCTGCAGTTTCGCCAACTGCGTTCTCCAATTATAGACGATCTCAAACTTACCGTTTCTTAGTAAACTTCTGGAGAAAGCAGTTTTTATTCAGATCAGTCGTTACCTTATATCAAACAACATCTTTGTTACTTACCAGTCTGGTTTTCGCAGTAACCACAGCACAGAGACAGCTCTCATTAAGGTTGTTAATGACCTACACATAAGCACGGACTCTGGCAAAGTAACTGTTCTTGTCCTTCTGGACCTTAGTGCTGCATTTGATACAGTTGATCATGACATTTTGTTAGAGAGGTTAGAACACTGGGTTGGTTCCCCCGGTCCCGTTCTTAGTTGGTTCCAAACATACCTTAGAGATAGGCAGTCATTTATGTCAGTTGGGGGGTTTAACTCTAAAAAATTAGTAGTTACTTGTGGTGTTCCTCAAGGTTCTATCCTTGGTCCGCTATTATTCAACCTGTACATGCTTCCTCTTGTGCATTGTTCAGAGGCACAATATTAATTATCATAATTATGCAGATGACCTGCAGTTAAATATTTCATTGTCTTCTGGTAATACAGCTCCTCTTCACTCTCTTATACAATGTATCAAGGATATGGATGCCTGGATGTCTGCACATTTCTTACAATTAAATCAAGACAAGACAGAAATTCTGGTATTTGGTCCGAACGCACAGAGACAGACAGTGGTAGACTTTCTCGCCTCTCTGTCTCTTAAATGTAAAAATGAAGCACGAAACTTGGGTGTATTTTTAGACAGTAACCTGAATAAAAAAAAATACACATTAATCATACAACTAAAATAGCATTTTTTCATTTACGTAACATTTCTAAAATCAAACATTTCGTCTCAAGAACTGACCTCGAAAAGCTAATCCATGCATTCATAACCAGCAGTCTCGATTACTGTAATGGTCGTTTAATTGCCCTTCCTCAGTACGCTATTTACAGACTGCAACTGATTCAGAATGCGGCTGCTCGTGTTCTGACTGGTACAAAGAATTCTGAACACATTACTCCTGTTTTAAGATCTCTGCATTGGCTACCAGTTGAAAAACAAATTGATTTTAAAATCCTACCGCTTGTATATAAAGCTCTCAATGGCCATGCACCACAATGTATTACAGATATGCTAGTACCTTATACACCGGGCAGAACACTCTGGTCTGCAGGTCAGGGCGATCTGGTGATACCACGTACACGTTCTAAGTCAGGGGAGGCTGCCTTCAGTGTCTATGCACCTAAGATCTGGAATACTCTGCCTTTAGAGAAGAGGGAAGCAGCTACAACAAATATTTTTAGGAGAAATTTGAAAACCTTTTTATTTGAACAAACATATGGCTAGGTTGTTTCATTTCTAATTTATGTCCTCATTTCATAGAGATGGTTTTATTCATAAATAAGTTCTTACAATTATGTTTTATGGCTGTGCATGGATGTATGTGCAAATGCGTGTATAAATGTTTGTGTGCATGTGTGTGTGTGTATGTATATGTGTGTGTGCATGTTTGAATGTATAGATTTTAGTTTCATGTGTATATTTTAATATGTAAACACCGATCGTTTTTAAGGGTGTACATATTTTATAATTGTTTGTTTTATTTAGTCTCTTTTACTGTTAAGCACATTGAGTTGTTGTCGTACAGGAAATGTGTTCTATAAATAAAGTCATTCATTCATTCATTCCAACAAGTGAGCTCCAGGCCGTCCTCTCCCCGGCCTTCTCCACCAGCTCCTCCGGCAGGACCCCAAGGCGCTCCCGGACCAGATTGGAGATGTAACCTCTCCAACGTGTCCTGGGTCGACCCGGGGGCCTCCTGCTGGCAGGACATGCCCGAAACACCTCCCCGGGGAGGCGTCCAGGAGGCATCCTGACCAGATGCCCAAACCACCTCAACTGACTCCTTTCGATCCGGAGGAGCAGCGGTTCTACTCCGAGTCCCTCCCGAATGTCCGAGCTCTTCACCCTATCTCTAAGGCTGAGCCCGGCCATCCTACGGAGGAAACTCATTTCGGCCGCTTGTATCCGCGATCTCGTTCTTTCGGTCATTACCCAAAGCTCATGACCATAGGTGAGGATTGGGACGTAGATCAACCGGTAAATCGAGAGTCTGGCTTTCTGGCTCAGCTCCCTCTTCACCACGACAGATCGGCTCAGCGTCCGCATCACTGCAGACGCCGAACCAATCCGCCTGTCGATCTCCCGATCCCTCCTACCCTCACTCGTGAACAAGACCCCGAGATACTTAGACTCCTCCACTTGAGGTAGGACCTCTCCCCCAACCCGGAGTTAGCAAGCCACCCTTTTCCGGTCGTGAATAAGTGTATGTGTTAATGTGCAAGTGTGTGTGCACGTGCATGCGTGAATATGTGTGTGTGTGTGTGTGTGTGTGTGTGTGTGTGTGTTTGTGAAATATCTCATGAACCATGAAACAGATTTGAGTGAAACTCTCAGACCACAACCTCTACATTAACATTAAAGGCTGGTTGGAGTCAACCCAGTTCAAAATGGCTGCCTCAGCTAATCATCAATATAAAATATCTTTAGCTGAGTTCAGGCGTGTTTGTAGCCGTCCTTCATCCTCTGAGTGATAATAGACCCTGACAAGCTAAAACTCCATCATGATGTCTGACTGCAGCTTTCTAACGGGCATGGTTCTGAGAAGCCATGACTCGAAGGGCTCCATGTGCATGAACACATACCAGACACTGATCCGGTTCTTCTTGTGTTTGGTTTCCTCCAGATGGTTCTAGCTTATCCTAGTCCGTTTATTGGTTTTTGTGGTGTAACATATTTTAGATTCGAGATGGCCTTTTACCCGAGGATCCAGTACTTGGGAAGTTCTGCACCACTGCATCTCCGCCCCCTCTCCAAACAACTGGCCCGAGTGCATGGATCCACTTCCATTCAGACTTCAGTGTGTCTGACAGAGGCTTCCACATCACCTACACAACATCACCAAGTAGGTATCACATCCCTCCTCCTCAGCAGGAGAACACAGAAATCAGCATCAGACAAGACCGGGTCCATGTTACCGGACATCGTACCAGAACAGGGACATTTTTATAAATGTGTTGTACTTCTGCCAGTCTGACTTTATTCATCCTCCATTAGTGTGTTGCAACAAAGAGACTTTGTTTTATCATATCATTTAAAAGCAAATATAAAGAAAAATTTTAATGAAAAAAAATTTTTTTTTTTTTACTGGGTGGTGGTTAGGGTTAGTAGTAATAGTTAATAATAATAATTTACAGTAAAACATCCCTGGCCATCAAGAAGACATAAACGCCACAGCCGGTCCTGGGCCTCCTGCCAGTGGGACGTCTGTGGGAGGCGTCCATCTATATGCAGCAGTTCTCAAGGACCTCTATCCAGTATGTTGTAGACTAGAGGTTCCTCTGCTCCAGCAGGTGATTAACAGGCTTCTGCAGAGCTAGAAGACCTGCTGATCGGGTGATTAATCTACTGGATCAGCTGTGACGCGGCAGAGAAAGATGTCTCAAATCAGAGTTTCCTCTGAAAAAGGAAGATGATGCAGAGGTCTTCAAATAGAAAAAGTAGATCAGCCCAAATACAAAGGAAATGGAGGAACTGGTGCTCATCCTTCCCATCCTAAATGTTAGCAAATGTGGAAATGAGATCAGTTGACCTTTAACCTTTATCTAATTCGACTGCTATGGATTGAATCGTTTTTTTGAACATGAACTGAACTGGTGATTTCCTGGTTAGAACCGGAGGCGGTACGTTAAACACTCATTTGGATTTACGAAGAGGTGTGTGTTCCAACGCTGGGATGTGTTTTCTGACCTTCAGGTGACACCGGCTGTGGAGGTACATTTACTGACAGTGAGGGCATCATCATCTCTCCCAACTGGCCCAATAACTACGCCCACAACCGCCAGTGTATCTATCTGATCCGGTTACCTCTGAATGAAAAGGTGGCGCTTAACTTCACCCATATGGATTTGGAGAACCACGGCCAATGCTCTTTTGACTATGTAGAGGTAAGAACACCTGTATCAGTCTCTACCCAGTCAGGAGCACAAACTGGGAGAGGTGATTCCAGCAGACCAAGCAGAAATGTGGACGTTAATCTGTAGTCTGCTTCAGGTTAAACATTCATGTTCTTACATTTAGTCTAAAGTGGCTTTCTGATGGAGATGTTCTTCAGTCTGTGCTGTTCATGACCACCTGACCAGCTGTGGGTGAGGGTCTGCTGTGTTCTTGAATGACGTGCCTCAGATCTGGACCACTGTGCTGCACGGTCTGCACAGACGAGCTGAGCAGGGGCGGTGAAATGTAAAACCAAGCAGGAGAACATTGTTCCACATTGTCCTGAACATCTTGACGGGTTACATGATGTACAGCTAATGTTCTTTTACCATCACCTGTCCTTTGTTTGGGGCTCCTGACGAGCTCAGCCTGGCCTTGTGACCTCCATCAGTGAGGACACTGCTCATTTTATTTAAATTTAAACTTAATTTTTCTCCATGTTCTGTCCAGGTACGAGATGGGAGAATGGAAACCGATGCTCTGATAGGGAAGTATTGTGGCAGTTCCCTACCAGCTCCCATTGTCTCTTCGTCCAACTTTCTATGGATTCGCTTCAAATCAGACAGTTCGGTTAGTCGCGCTGGCTTCAGGGCTGTCTACGCTGTCGGTGAGAACATTTATCATGTGACACTGTCTTTTAAAACTCCACTAACAGTGAAGGTGTGGTGAAAGTTCACGAACGTGTGAGGTTAACCTTGAGTTTTAGGTCTAGTAGGACAATTTGTGTCTTTCAAAATTGAAAAGTGGTGAGGAACTGTGATTGTTTTAATGGCACTTCAGAAAAATTGTATATTTTTTAATGAGGAGGACTTATTCTTTTATTTTGAGTGAAAGTTAGTTTTGTCCTCATCCTTCTTCTTCAGTGGAGTTGCCCAGGTTTTACTTGTAGGGCTGTGGCAAATGATTGTTTTGTGTATTCATCTTTCTCTTAAAGTGGTCCTCCACTGAGAAATCATTTTTACTTATTATTTTTGAAAACGATCAGCCACTCTGGGCCTTTCATGCAGGCTGAACGTGAAAGTAGCCTCCTGCATTAGCTTTTAAAGGAGAATAGACGGTGAGATTCTAGAATTTTGAAAATCCTGATAGATCTACGTCATGCTATCTTCATGAACTCGACTGCACGGTGGCGCAGTGGTTAGCACTGTTGCCTCGCAGCATGAAGGTCGCAGGTTCGAAACTCGGCTGCGGCCTTTCTGCGTAGAGTTGCGTGTTCTCCCCATGCATGCGTGAGTTTCCTCCGGGTACTCCGGTTTCCCCCACAGATCACAACATGCCCTATAGGTTATAGATTGTAAATCGCTTTGGATAAAGGCGTCTGCTAAATGAATAATCCCACTGATTTATCATTTTCAAAAACAGGAAAAAGAAACATCAAATGGTTTAATCATATAAAAGAAACAGTCATATGACATATGGTTGGGGTTTTACACTATTGACTGATTCGATGGGTGGTGCAAGCACACATTAGGTCATAAATAGTTTTAATAGTTAAAATATATGTCAGATTTTAGTCTAAAAACTAAATAGTTCAGATTAATATGAACATAATGATGATTTCCTGTTCTCCAGCTTGTGGAGGAACATTATCTGGAACTGGACACTTCCAGTCCCCCTACTACCCTAACCCCTATCCCCACAACAAGGTGTGTGAGTGGGTGGTCACCCAGCCCGAGGGCTACGTCGTCACCCTGAACTTCCTGGCTTTTGACATCGAGGGCAGCTCCTGCAGTTTTGACTTTGTTGAGGTGAAAACAACTAAGTCCATTTTTACTCACATCAACATGTTAAATCAGTTCAGCATGTTTTTGTTTTCTTCACTTTATAAATATAAATAACGACTCAGCTTGACTTGTACATAGCCTTCGTGTTACTTCACTCAGGAAGATGTGTAGGACACATTTCAGACAAAGGATGGACTTGTCATTGGTGTTTTGATTCTTCCAGGTCAGGGACGGATCTTCTCCCAGCTCTCCCCTACTGGGGAGATTTTGTGGTATTGCGATTCCTCCTGTTCTCCAGTCCTCACAGAGATCCATGTACATCCAGTTCAGGACTGACTCGTCGGTCAGCAACCACGGATTTGAAGCAGCTTATGACTCCGCTATAGAGGGTGAGAAACGTCCGTGTTGACCAGAGAGCTCACATGAGGTTTCCTCAGGCAGACAAAAAGAACACGTTTTGTCTGTTAGAAAGTTTCATTTGCCCAAAATCAAATTCTGGATGAAAAAAAAAAGGATACAGAACATGAATTAATATGAATTTGTTGCTTATATGAAGTAGAACTATTTTAAATGAAGATAAAGAGTAATAATAAGTAGTAAGTAAACACGTGACTTAGGTTAAAGCTTTCTTTGGACCCTTTAAAACCAACTGATGTGTGTTATTTCCTTGTTGCAGGCTGTGGGGACACCATGACGACTCCTTCAGGCACCATCAGAAGTCCCGGTCACCCCAACAACTATCCCCATGGAGCTAATTGTACCTGGTACATTAGTGTCACACCAGGGAACCTAATCCGGTTGTCGTTTGATTCATTCAACCTGGAATACCATACTAACTGTAATTATGATTACCTTGAAGTATACGACAACGGCACGGTGCAGACTGGAAACAAGATCGGCAGGTACTACACCCACTTACTCAGACATGTAGGCCTAGTCCAGTGGAAGCAGCTGTAGACAGGCTAACTTGGGATTTTGGTCTTGGTGATAGCTGGTGTCTAATCCAAAAACCCAAGAATATGCTCACGTTTCTACTTTTCTACATTTACTTGGATAAACAGTTTTCTATCATGTCAAACTATCACACCTCTTCGTTAATTATACAACAATTCCCTAATAGTAATAAGTGTTTACACACCTGAAACGTTCTACTAGATGGCACCTAAACACTTTATTGCTCAAAGACTCAGAGTTGACATCTATGATTCAGAGGGACTCTCCGTAAATATCTCCGTCAACATTACGGGAAACAGGAAAGACAGCACAGAGAAGATTACATCATGTTCTGTTTGTACCCTTCATAAACCAACGGACCATCATCTAAATAAGAAAATTACCTAGGATTAAAGAATCATCGCACATATTCTCCAAAAACCCACATGATGCAACAATAACGGAACTCGGAACTAAACTAAACCTTACAAAAGAAAACACAGTTCACTGAAACATCAAACATCAGCATCATCCGGTGTAGGGTTGCATGGTGGAACAGTTGGAAGCACTGTTGCCTTGCAGAGAGAGGGTTGCAGGTTTGAATCTTGGCTGTGGCCTTTGTGCGTGGAGTTGGCATTTCCCCAGGAACTCTAGTTTAGTCCCACATACACAAAGTGTGCATATCAAGTTATTTGGGGACTAACTTTTCCTTTTTCCATTTATTTAAACAAACACCTTTTCTATTAATAACTGTTTCTGTTCTGATGTTAGGGAGCATTTATTAATCTTTTTGGGTATGAAAGTGTCCTGGTGGAATTGTACAAATGGAGTCTGTCCCATCTACCCACCAATCAAAGAACTTTAGGGAGTCCTAAAGTTGTGGAAGTGGTCCCGCTTTTCCACCTATTGAATGATTATCATTTATTTATTCTTCTTTTGCTACTTACTTAGGAAAAGTCCCACAACATGCACACGGCACATTGTCCATCCATCCATCCATTTTCATCCGCTTATCCAGAGTCGGGTCGCGGGGGCAGCAACCTAAGCCGAGACGCTCAGACTTCCCTTACCCCAACCACTTGGGCCAGCTCTTCCGGGGCAATCCCAAGGTGTTCTCTAGCCAGCCAAGAAACATAGTCCCTCCAGCGTGTCCTGGGTCTTCCCTTGGGTCTCCTCCCGGTTGGACGTGCCCGGAAAATCTCACCAGGGAGGCGTCCAGGAGGCATCCTGAGCAGATGCTTGAGCCACCTCAACTGGCTTCTCTTGATATGGAGGAGCAGCAGGTCTACTCCGAGCCCCTCCCGGATGACCGAGCTTCTCACCCAATCTCTAAGGGAGAGCCCACCCACCCTGCAGAGTAAACTCATTTTGGCCGCTTGTATCTGCAATCTCATTCTTTCAGTCACTACCCAAAGCTCATGACCATAGGTGAGGGGAGGAATGTAGATCGACCAGTAAATCAAGAGCTTTGCCTTCTGACTCAGCTCTCTCTTCACAACGACAGACCGGTACAATGCCCGCGTCACTGCAGATGCAGAACCAATCCACCTATCGATCTCACGCTCCGTCTTTCCCTCACTTTTGAACAAGACCCTGAGATACTTAATCTTCAATGTAGCTCTACAACCTCTGGTCACTTTGCTTCCTTTGAACTGCAGCTGATTAAAGTCGGGCGTAAGGACCCGTTCTACTGTGCTGTGGTCTATCGTCCACCTGGTCCAAACAGTTCTTTCCTTCAGGAGTTTAGTGACTTTCTATCCTCCCCTGTGAAGCTGTCCAGACTGGTGATTGTTGGCGACTTTAACATCCACGTTGATGATCCCTCTGATCACTTTGCCATGAATTTCTCCAGCCTTATGGACTCCTTCAGCTTTACCCAGCATGTTTCTGGCCCCACACACACCAGGGGGCACACTCTAGACCTTGTTTTTACCCTGAGTCTAAATGCTGACAGTGTTTGTCCTGAGGACATTTATATTTCAGATCACCATTGCATTTTCTTTAACTTGTCAGTTTCTGCGTCCCCACCTCCTGCTCGCCGTATGGTTAGTTCTCGTTTTCTTAATGAGAGCACAGCTAGCAATTTTTCTGCTGCTTTTGATCCACCCTGTTCTTCTGATAACGACCCAGATTCCTTAACTTCTCAGTTAAGAGACTGCCTCTCCATTCTGGACAACATCTGTCCTGTCAGAACCAGATCAGTTCCTGCAGTGAACCCTACTTCCTGGTTTAATGACAGCCTTCGCAGCCTGAAGCGCCAATGCAGAAAAATTGAGCGTTTGTGGAAGACAACCCATCTCCATGTCCATCTGCTGCACCTAAAGGATCTTCTGACATCCTTTAACTCTGCAGTCAGAGACGCTAGGGTTTCCTATTTCTCCAACCTGGTGTCCCAGAGCAAAGGGAACCCCAAGGCGCTGTTTAACACCATCAGCAGCATCGTCTCTCCTGCCTCTCCTACAGCCTCCATCCACTCTGTTGCAGACTGTGAGAACTTTCTGTCTTTCTTTGTGGACAAAGTCAATAAGGTTAGATCTAGCATCTCTCCTTCAGCCTTATCGCTGCCTCTCCCGACTCCAACCAGGCCCATCATCCTACATAGCTTTGCTTCTGTTTCTTTGCCTGAGTTAACCAAACTAGTTAACTCTATGAAGACCTCTGCATGCCCCCTCGACATCTTACCCTCATCTTTGTTTAAAAGTGCTTTTCAGTCCATCGGTCCCAGCGTGCTCTCCATTATTAATGCTCCTCTGGTTTCAAAGTCAAAGTCAAAGTCAAAGTCATTTATTGTCATATTCTCCACATGTGCAGGACATACAGAGAAATGAAATTAAGTTTAAGCACACACAATTCAAAGATCAGACATACGTGGGTAAGACACGTAAGACACGTGGGTAAGACACGTGGTCAGGTCCCTACTTACTTTAAGAACGCTGTAATCCACCTTCTTCTTAAAAAACCTAGTCTCGACCCCTCTCTCCATAGCAGCTTCAGACCCATCTCTAAACGTCCGTTCATTCCAAGATCTTGGAAAAGGTTGTGGCTAAACAACTCACAGCTGCTCTTGATGAACATAACATCTATGAAAGCTTCCAGTCAGGTTTTCGTAGAGCTCATTCTACTGAAACAGCTCTTCTTAGGGTCTCTAATGACCTTCTGACTCACAGTGATGCAGGGGACTGTTCTGTTCTGGTCCTGCTGGACCTGACTGCAGCCTTTGACACTGTTGACCATCACCTGCTACTGGAGAGGCTGAGAGACTGGGTAGGCCTATCAGGATCTGCTCTGGAGTGGTTCTCCTCTTATCTCTCTGAGCGCTCCTTTTCTGTGGCCGTCTCAAAGTTTAGGTCCTCCACAACCTCCCTTACCCATGGTGCCCCACAAGGTTATGTGCTGGGACCTCTGCTCTTCCTCCTCTATCTGCTCCCTCTTCAGCACATCCTGAGCTCTTTCAAAGCAATCTCCTACCATCTTTATGCAGATGACATCCAACTGTACATCTCCTTTAAGCCCCATGAGATGTCTAAGCTGCAGCTGTTACACACCTGCTTAGACTCTATTAAAACCTGCATGGCTGGGAGCTTTCTTCAGCTGAATGAAGATAAGACTGAGATCCTCATCTGTGCTCCAGACAAGCTGGTTCCCAAAGTCAGAGACTCTCTTGGTCAGTTTGCTTCTTACACCAAACCTTCCGTCAGGAATCTTGGCGTGACCTTTGACCCAGCTCTCACCTTAGATTCTCATGTCAGTTCTCTTGTTTGCTCTTCCTTCTTCCATCTCAGGAACATTGCTAAGCTGAGTCCCATTCTGTCTCGCTCTGAACTTGAGACAGTTCTCCACACCTTCATCTCCTCACACTTAGACTACTGTAACTCTCTTTTCACGTGTCTGAGCAGAACCTCCCTGAACCGTCTACAGGTGGTTCAGAATGCCTGTGCTCGGCTTCTGACCAAGTCCTCCAAACACACCCACATCACCCCGCTTCTCCTCCAGCTTCATTGGCTGCCAGTCAATGCCAGGGTTCATTTCAAGATCCTGGATGGTCTATAGGGCCTTACATGGACAAGCACCATCTTACATTGGTGATCTTCTTAGTCCCTACACCCCCAGCAGGTCCCTGAGGTCCAGTGATCAAAGCCTACTGGTTGTGCAGCACCAGGCTAAAGACCAAAGGTGACAGATCATTTGCTGCTGTGGCCCCCAGACTCTGGAACTCTCTCCCCCTGAGCCTGAGATCAGTGGACTCAGTTGTCTCCTTTAAAAAGCTGATTCTCATCCCAGCTGCTTGGCTGGAGATTACTGTCTGTTGAACCCAACAGGACTACATCATCTGCCAAAAGCAGAGACCTGATCATTAGTCCACCAAAATAGATCCCTTCAACACCTTGGCTGTGCCTACAAACCCCTGTCCTTAAAAGCTATGAACAGAATTGGCGATAAAGGGCAGCCTTGGTGGAGTCCAACTCTCACGGAAATGAGCTCGACTTACTGCTGGCAATGTGGACCAAGCTCTGACACCGGCCATACAAGGACCTAACTGCCCATATCAAAGGGGCTAGTACCCCATACTCCGTGAGTACCCCCACAAGGCCCCTTCATGGGACGCAGTCAAATGCGTTCTCCAAATCCACAAAACACATGTAGATTGGTTGGGCGAATTCCCACGCAAGCTCCAGGACCTCCCTAAGGGCATAGAGCTTTTGTTTTTTGTTTTGTTTACTTTTGTTGTACATGTACTATGTACGTGTCCTTTAGTTGTACTTGTACTTTAGGTGTACATGTACTTTTAGTTGTACATGTACTTTTAGTTGTACATGTACTTTTAGGTGTACATGTACTTTAGGTGTACATGTACTTTAGGTGTACAAGTACTTTAGGTGTACATGTACTTTTATGTGTACATGTACTTTTATGTGTACATGTTCTTTTAGGTGCACATGTACTTTAGTTGTACATGTACTTTTAGGTGTACATGTACTTTAGGTGTACTTGTACTTTAGTTGTACATGTTCTTTTAGGGGTACTTGTACTTTAGGTGTACATGCACTTTTAGTTGTACATGTACTTTTAGTTGTACATGTACTTTTAGGTGCACATGTACTTTAGTTGTACTTGTACTTTAGTTTTACATGTACTTTTAGGTTTACATACACTTTTAGTTGTACATGTACTTTTAGGTGCACATGTACTTTAGTTGTACATGTACTTTTAGGTGTACATGTACTTTAGGTGTACTTGTACTTTAGTTTTACATGTACTTTTAGGTGTACATACACTTTTAGTTGTACATGTACTTTTAGTTGTACATGTACTTGTACTTTAGGTGTACATGGACTTTTAGTTGTTTAGGGATCTATCAGCCTGGGCTCGAACCCACAACCTACTGATTACAGGGTGAGTCGTCACCCCCTTTTCACTATGTACAAAAAACAAAATAAATAGACTGCGACGGACTGGCAACCTGTCCAGACTGCTGGAGATAGGCACCAGCCCCCCGCAACCCTAGAATGAATGAGTGAAAAACAAATATTCATGAATTATTTATAGATTCTTTAGTTTGTCTTTCTACAAGTTTTATGCTCTCAGAACTGGCTCAGAAGTCTACCATTTGCACTCAAACACCACCAACTTTGGTTGAAAATGAAGGAACTATGTTGCCATATCTTTGGTCCCGTGACAGCTGGCTTTGGTTTCCATGAAGTGTTCTACTGCATCAGTAAAGTGGGGGAATGGTGAAGGTTTGTGTTTTCTATGTGCAGGTACTGTGGGCGTTCAGTGCCTCCATCCATCACAAGCTCTGACAACCAGCTGACGCTGTTGTTTGTGACCGACTCCAGTTTAAACACTGAAGGATTTTCTGCTAGTTATGTCTCTATAAATGCCACCACAGGTATGCAACAGACTTACAGAAGTGTGTTTGTGTGCACGTATGCATGTGTCAGCATGTGGATGTGTGTGATTTTAATAAAACTAGATGGCCACCTCATTTTATCAACTTTAGCAAACAACTGACCACATTAGCCTTTAAAAAGTAGAACATTTTTCAGATAAGGACATACTCCTTAGAGGTATCCAGGCCTTGATTATAGCTATCCGATAATTGATTTATACATAAATCACTCTGCTTAATGAGATTGTGTGGTGTGCTCTTTTCTTGTCAGTAAATTGATACCACCAGCGCTTTTACCACACTATCAAAAATATGCAGCTTCCTCATTTATACTGTTTCTTGACAAGAAATGAATGATTAGTCTGGAAAAAACAAACATATACTTCATTTAAACTGTAAACAAAATGAATTAACTTGAGATGTCACTTAATGTAGTTTAGAGATGGGTGTACCCTCATGTTCAAGGCCCCTTAATCAAGGGCATCAGCTCCTGCTATGGTCTTCCATAGCCAACCAGTCCTATGTTGGGGGCACAAAGCATCTCAAAGACCTGGGTGAAGTAAGTCTGGTGGAAATGTTCAACGGGAAACAGTTTAGGCTTGTTTTTAGCACCCCCTCGTGTCCGTTTGTAGAACCGAAAGCAACACCTGTCTCCTCGCTGTGCGTTCGTCTTTTTAACACATTAATCTAACAGCTGAAATGTCTCCCCAGCCTTCCTTAGTGTCTACAGGAGTGATTCATCACTAAATTAATCAAATCAGCTGTGTTCTTACAGAGCAGCCTGCCAATCTGAAGTTGCAAGTGGAATATTGTGGCCACATGGGGCGATAGGGGCTAGGTGGCCTGCCAATAACCCTGTAAAGGGTCATTTTAGCACATACTGGCTCAAGGGAATGAGTTAAAATTATGAAAAAGTTGCCAAGTATCCCTTTAACTGCAACAAAATAGGGAATCCAAGCCACCCTTCCAGATGAAGACCTGAGGAAGAGCTTGCAGAGCACCTGGTAGCTGAGTCCTTCCTCCATGGAACTGGCTTGGCTAAACCCGACAAAGCCACAGGATGAGACCGCAACAAGATGATTAGAGCCACTGAAAAAAACAAACAATGTATCAAGATATCAGATAGCATCGAATCGTCGACTCAATAATCGTAATCGAATTGAATCGTGAGACTAGTGAAGATTCACACCTCTACACACCACACACTGTCGAACCAGAACCGGTACATCCTGGATTTTATCACCATCTGTGGGGTCTCTGATATTTAAATTTAAATCTGATCATTCCTAATTTTTCTTTGAGAACCATGCAGGCCTTAAATGGCTGAATGGTACTGACTAACCTATGAACTTTGCATCAGGGAGCAGCAACATGAAACCAGAGATGTTTGAAAGAGTCAGGACTGGATGTTTGCGTAAATCCTGCACAACCTGATTTTAAACTGCAAGATAATCTCAACAATAAACAATAATCTAACATTTTCTAAATCAAATGGAGCTTTATTAGTGCATCACTTTGACACGCAAGGCCACACACAATAAAGGACATTTAAAACAAACACATTTGTGAAGACTAAACCGACCTTTGTCCTCAGACTGCGGTGGGACCTTCACCTCCTCTACAGGCTCTTTCAGCTCACCCAACTATCCACACAACTACCCAAACAGCAGAGATTGCATCTTTAAGATCATCGTTGAGATCAACATGCAGATTATGCTGAACTTCACAAGTTTTGACTTGGAGGGCTCACCTCCATCATGCAGCTTTGACTTTGTGGAAATAAGGTGAGGAAAGAATTAAAGAGGGTTTTATCTTTTCTGATAAAAAAAAGGTCATAAAATAAGTATATAGATATTTAAATTATCATAATTATTGTCTAATTAATGCATAACATTCCCGGTTTGGCTTTGTGGAGTATCGATACCCATCTCATCTGAGACATGGTGATTAAATGAAGCTGCTCTTCAGTCATTAATGATAATCTGCTTTATAGCTCAGGAGGATAAGGACACTTTCATTTACCTTTGATGTGTGCAGAGATGGCGGCTTTGAGACATCTCCTCTGATTGGTAAGTTCTGTGCCACTCAGAGGCCTCCAGTAATAGTGTCCCATAGCAACCGGATGTGGGTGAGGTTCCGCTCCGATGCTATAATCACACGCCCAGGTTTCAATGCCCACTGGGATGGAAGTCAGACAGGTATGGGCTTCATGTTTTTATGTTTACCTGCTTTGATCAGATTAGACTTAAGTAGACCAGGTGTTCATTCTGGATATGGGAAGAGGACAGTTGATATTTACTTTATTTACATTGGGAAGCAGAATGCATGTGGTATATTTTGTGTTTGCACCTTCTAGGCTGTGGAGGGACACTGACTTCTTCATCTGGAGGGTTTTCCTCACCAAACTACCCTCTGCCTTACCACCCTAACGCGGAATGCTACTGGACCATTAAGACCAGTCAAGGCAGCCAGCTCCTCCTCTCTTTTTCTGATTTTCACCTGGAGTCCAGCTCGTCCTGCTCATTTGATTATCTGGCGGTGAGTAATGAACATGTGGGTTCATGTACACAGCACAGGTTGTTGCCGAGCGTTTTGCTTCAGCGTTGTTCTTGGCTGGTAAGCTGGCTGCTCCCTCACGTTGTCCTTCATAACAGGAAGTCTTGACTCTTGCAGAGACCTCTCACTGTTTCTATAACACTAATGATTTACAGCTGCTGCCCCCTCCAGCAGAAGTGACTGCAATATGTTTGTGTGTCAGTGTTTCCTAAATCACATTTGTATGTGAATGGTATACACTGTTGTCATGCAGCTAATGTGAATTCATCATGTCGGTGTGACCGGTTTGCAGGTATATGATGGAAACAGCAGCAGTGCACCAGAACTGGCCAAACTGTGTGGAGCAGAACTCCCAAGCACCATCAACTCCTCCAGAAATCAGCTGTTCGTTAAACTTCGCACAGACAGCAGTGTCAATGCTGGAGGTTTCCTCGCGTCGTACAGCTCCAGTAGGAAAACACAACTATTCTTAGACAAGCCGACATGCTTTTTACACCTAACTGTAAAGATCTGAACCAGGTTTTTTTCCCCCAAACTGCTTTGAGAAGTGTCTTATAGTCCAGTTACTCGTGGAGTTTAAACACTCAGAGGAGATTAGCAGAAGGAATAATCCAGGTGAAGTTTAACAGTTATACATAAGAATCAGCTATAATTAACAAATTCAAATGCTTTTTTAATTTTCCCAAAACACATGATTTATAATCTTGTCTGTGTCAGACCTAACTCTGAAGTAGCTGCTTAGTGCTTTTCTTTATTCTGTCTAGTGCCGACACACCAACTACAGTCGACGTAGCAGTAACCACAACAGTTTTAAACCATCTCATTTGTTTGTTACTTCTTTATTAATGAGCACTAGAATGGTTTCAGTTGATGTATACATATTATTAGTTTATTTGGGGTGTGTGATGGTCTTGTTTGGTTTCAGAATGTGACAACGTACTGATCTCAGGCCAGCGCACAGGAGTGGTTGAGTCACCCAATTTTCCAAATAACTACCCAGTCAACTCCATGTGTAGCTGGACCATCCAGGTCAGCAGTGGAAACGTCATCAACTACACCTTCGCTGCCTTCCAGTTAGAGGGCATCTCCAGCTCCTGTAGTTTTGACTACATCCAGGTACAGGAAACCTGAAAGCACGGCACATGAAAGGAAAATATGCTGAAACTTTAAAATATATTTATCAAAGGTGGAAATTTAACAAGTTAATTCTGATAAAGTAGAAAAAATACATGTTGAAATGTACCCCTTTTAGCACGAGCATAGACTGTAAAAGTTTAGCATCACAATTTATGCCCAATATAGTAATACATATTAAGCTGCACTTTTAACAGGACTGCACAGCCTGGGCTTCAAGACCATATAAACCTTCTTTACAAACTCCAAACATAGCTAAAACTACAATAAAATGAATCATGACAAATCATTCTTCATGAAGAAAACACAGGAAAAAAATTCAATTCAATTCAATTTTATTTATATAGCGCCAAATAACGACAAGAGTCGTCTCAAGGCACTTCACATAATAAACATTCCAATTCAGGTCAGTTCATTAAGCCAATCAGAAATAATGTTTCCTATATAAGGAACCCAGCAAATTGCATCGAGTTACTGACTAGTGTCAGTGACTTTACAGCAATCCTCATACTAAGCAAGCATAAAGTGACAGTGGAGAGGAAAACTCCCTTTTAACAGGAAGAAACCTCCAGAGAATCCTGGCTCAGTATAAGCAGCCATCCTCCACGACTCACTGGGGATGGAGAAGACAGAGCACACACACACACACACACGCACGCACGCACGCACGCATGCACGCACGCACGCACACACACACACACACACACACACACACACACACACACACACACACACACACACGCAATGAATGAATAGGGTCCTTTTTTGTATAATGTAATATAATATAATATAATATAATATAATATAATATAATATAATATAATATAATATAATATAATATACCTAAAAAAACTCATTTTCCTTTTACTCACCATTTTCTCCTAATAATTTCTTCCTAGCTCTATAATGGGCCAAACCAGCAAGCTCCTTTGATTGGAAAGTTCTGTGGGAATTCACCTCCACCAGCCAACAGCACTTCTGGCTCCGCCCTCACCTTGGTTTTCAGAACCGACTCCAGCATCTCCATGTCCGGGTTTCAGATGATGTGGTACCAAAGCGGTAAGTGAATGAAAGAAAACTGAAATTTCTGGACAAACTCAAATCCTAATCATTGTTCCTTGTCCTTGTTCTGTTCCTTCTTGCATGCTTTTCTTTCCAGGTTCGAGTACTCTTTCCATTTTTCCACTCATGATTTAACTGACAAGCTCCTGCTAATCCCACAGCCCACAGTAATAGTGGCCAGTAAATCAATACGTCTAATTCTGGCCCCTGATTGATTCCTAACCTCATCAGGTGTACTGTGTGGTGTTTTCCTACACTTGAGCTGAGATTAGAATAATTGAAAACCTAGTTGGGCTTTTCACTTCAAGCCTTGGCCTCCATGAGAAGCCTGGGAACTTGAAGGTCCTTGAAGTGTCTCCTAGCCAAAAAAACATTCAGCAATTTGTCAAACACCAAGATGTATGTTTGGTTAGCCATCACCTGTTTGTCAGTCTGAATCTTGAAGTCCCACAGGATCATACCTCGGTGATTCTCCACCAGCATTGATGGAGTCTCCAACTGTGACCTCAACCCCAGTTCAGCACTTGTGTTCCTTGTAGGGTCATATCCCTCTATGGTGGTCCTGGAGGGTGTATGGGAGTTTGTCAAACCAATCTACATGTGTTTTGTGGATTTTGAAAAGGTGTTGAACCACATCCCTCCGGGTGCCCTGTGGGGGGTGCTCTGGAGTATGGGGTACCAGGCCTTCTGATATGGGCTGTTAGGTTCCTGTATGACTGGTGTCAGAGCTTGGTCCACATTGGCAGCAGTAAGTCGAGCTCATTTCTGGTGAGAGTTGGACTCCACCAAGACTGACCTATGGTACATATTCTGTTCATAACTTTTATGGACAGGATTTCTAGGTGTAGCCAAATTGTTGAGGGGATCCGTTTTAGTGGCCTATGGATTGGGTTTCTGCTTTTTGCAGATGATGTGGTCCTGTTGGCCTCTTCAGAATGTGATTTCCAGCTTTCACTGGAGCAGTTCGCAGCGGAGTGGGAAGCGGCTGGGATGAGAATGAGCTCCTCCAAATCTAATAGATCCGTAGATCTGCTGCTTCTCCACGTTAAGAAGAGCCAGTTGAAGTGGCTTGGACATCTAGTTAGGATGCCTCCCTGGTGAGGTTTTCCAGGTACATCCAACTGGGAGGAGACCCAAGAAAAGACCCATGACACACTGGAGGGACTACATTTCTTGTCTGGCCAGGAAGCACCCTGAATTGCCCTGGAGGAACTGGCCATAGTGGCTGGGGATAGGGAAGTCTCTCTTCTTAGGCAACTGCCCCCCGCAACCTGGCCCAGTAAAAGTGGTAATGTTAGTTAATGTGGGGCTTCTAGGTTAAATGGACCATCAAAGTTAACTAATATGAACTCACCTTACCTTCAAATGTTCTTTAAAAAATTTTAATTTCAGAACATGAACAAAGTGCAAATAATACCTCTAAAATGTTGCATGTATTAAACATTTTTGTTTCTGCAGGTTGTGGTGGGGACCTTTCTGGCCCCAGAGGCTCCTTCAGCAGCCCTGGCTATCCAAACAGGTACCCTGACAACACGGAGTGTGTCTGGTACATCACCTCAGCCGCTGGCAGCAGCATCACCCTCACTATCCAAGAGTTTGATGTGGAATTCCACCAAGACTGCAACTACGATGTCCTGGAAGTAAGTTTTGGACTCATCAAGTATGAGATGAATATTAGGTTGACAGTCTCCAAGCTATGCAGGGTTCCTTTCTGCTGTAGAACTGGGGTCCAAATCTGTTTATAGACTACGTATACAGAATTGGGTGTAGCTATGGAGATGCAAGGGGTCAAATTTGATATCAGGAGGATGTTTGTTGGGTATCTGCTGTGTACTGATGTTGTAGTCCTACAACCTGGACAAGCAGACTATAGCAGTAACATGTCAACTATGGTTAATATCCTGTGTGTTTACTGATGTCGGTGTGTTGCTTTGTGTAGTGGTGCATGTGTTTCCATTAGTCTTTATTCAGGGCATGTGACCGTCTGATCCTCAACTTTGACTGTTTTGCAGGTTTTTGGAGGCCCAGACCTGTCCGCTCCTAAGCTGGCTAAACTGTGCAGCACCACATTAAACCCAATGCAAGTCTCCAGCACCGGGAACCTTCTCACCGTGCGATTTAGTTCTGATGCCTTTGTCAGTGGTCGAGGGTTCAATGCAAGCTGGGTACAAGTTCAGGGAGGTGAGTTATCATTAGGAGGTGTAATCCTATAGAACGTACATATGTACAAACAAAACAACTACACAGCAAGCACAAAAACACATCAAGAGTAAATGATTTAGCTCTCACTTTGTTTTATAAAGCAGAAAAATATATCCCTTTCTGAAACAGGAGCAGTTTGAATTTCTGAAAGAGAAAAATCTTTGTAACTAATGTACTTGAGTATCCCCGAGTATCCTCCCCATCAGTATAGGTTCATACGTGGTCATAGTAATCCTAGTCAGGTCCACTGAACGCAAATGACCTCTTTAGTTTCTTGAAGATATTTTACTTCTTATGTGAGGAGCTTCGTTAATCCCACCTGGAATGTCCAAATGTACCTTTTATTGAATCAATGTGAACTATAATGTATTATTTGTTCTGGCAGGCTGTGGAGGCCCAGTTACAGCTCCATCAGGGGAGATTCATTCTCCCTCCTATCCCAACACTTATCCTAACAACGCTGACTGTTCCTGGGTTATCAGTGTGGATCTTGGTCATCGTGTTCTCTTCAACTTCACTGATCTGGACATTGAAAATCACAGCAACTGCCTCTGGGATTATGTGGCTGTGAGAAAATATTGATTTGTCTTTGGAAAAATACTATTAATGTGCCTTTTGGGGGTCTGATATTACAGAATTTAGAAATTCCTTTAATGGGTGAAAGTGAGAAGACGTTATTCAGTAAAATGAGAAGTCTTGTGGTGCAATGTTCAGTTATGGGGGAGGGGGGGGGGCACTGACTTCTCCAACTGTTTAGAGAGGATCTACAGGTTAGGTGATGTTTCAGTCACTATTGTAGTTTTAATGCTGAACACAAACATTACTAGTCATTGTTTAGACCACAGGTGTCAAACTCCGGTCCTTGAGGACCACAAGGTTCTATCCCACGTTTTAGTGTTTTCCCTGTTTCAACACACCTGATTTCAATCAGCAGGTGATTAACAGGCTTCTGGAGTGCCTGATGAGCTGCTGAACAGCTGAAGCAACTGTGTTGGAACAGGGAAGCAACAAAAAGATGCAGGATACCAGACCTCAAGGACTGGAGTTTGACACCCTTGGTTTAGACAATGCTGTCACACATTTACCACAGCACAGACTGGCTGACCAACTGTCAAAGGTTCACCCACCTAAAGGTGTGTGCTGCTCCAAAACGTACAAGCTGTATAAAAACTGGCAGTAAAAACAGATATTTATAAGATATTGTCATTGTTGCACATACAACAAAATAATGATTGCACCTAATTTCGTTGTACGCGTTACAATGACAATAAAGGATATTCTGATTTTGATTCTGGTCAGAAAAAAATGCACAGTGTAGAAAAGTAAGTTGTTGGTATTCACAGTTAAACCGTTAAACATGTTTCTATAGATCCATGATGGTCCCAGCATATCATCTTCTCTGCTGGCCCAAGTATGTGGCACCAGCATTCCTCCCCCCATCACCTCCACCACGAACACCATCTATGTTCGCTTTAGGTCAGACTCCAGCCTCAACCATCGGGGCTTCAGTGCCAGATTCTCTGAAGGTGAGCTTCTTAATGTTTTCCAGACAACACTTACCTGGCTGATTGACATCTAGTTGTGTCTTATCTCACCAAACTGGTGTCCTCTATGCTGATGTGTTGAGTTACACAAGGCACTGTGATAGTTTACAGGGATGAAAAAATTGATCTGAGTTCTGTACAATGTCAAAACTTTGACTTTAAGGAAAGATTGATGAGGGAACATTTCCTTGGGTTTAATTTGGAAAATCAACAGGCTATGGCCAACTTGTAATTCCACCGAGGATGAGCAGAGCAAGGGGGGGACACACGAGGGTTTAGAATATGTCAAAGTGGCCCGATCTTTAGATGGTTTAGGGAAATTATTGCAAAACATACAAACAGTTCAAAATTAGATTTTGCCTAATGATAATGTTTTTCCTTTTACATTGGAAAATAGTTTGATTGCACTGTTTATTAACTCACAACGTAGTTCGTAAAAAGTGAATAATTTACTTAAAGTAAAATTAGTGGCATGCTATTAATGCCATCCATTATTATTGCCAAATTAAACTTTATTTTAGGGGCTAAAGTTGGATTTTTTAAAAACATCTTTCATTCATTCATAAAGCACCTTAATGCCACCAGCCAAGGCTGCCAAAAGTGCAGTACATGATAAAATCATAGCTCACATACATTAAATTAGAGACAACAATAAGACCATACTAAAAATGGATGCCTTAAGACGGGGTGTCAAACTCATGTTAGCTCAGGGGCCACATTGAGGGAAATCTAGTCCCAAGTGGGCCGGACCGGTAAATTAAAAACAACTTCAGATTGTTTTCTTTGTTTTAAAACAATCAATATAAAACAAGGCTGGAGCCTGAGGACAATGTAGTACAAGTACAACACCTGAAGTGTACTTGAAAATTTGGAAAAAAATAAAAAATCAATAAATAAAAAACACCATTCCTTAGTGATTCAAAGAGCTTACAGGTCACATGGCTAGATCAGTTTCATGCAGCACTTAAAGTATATTTGACTCATTTTACTTTACATCTTTCAGCTTTCACCAGCACATTAATAACAAAGTCACATCCTGAGTGGCGGCTAACTTCAGGATGTGATTCAAGTTCTTGTGTGAGCCTTGAGCGCAGCTTTGTTTTATTTTTACTCATTACAGAGAAAACTTGCTCACAAACATAAGTTTATTTTCATTCTACATTGTAAAGTATGAAAATAAAGTTTACACAACCATCTCGCGGGCCGGATTTAACCCGCTTGCGGGCCGGATTCGGCCCGCGGGCCGGATATTTGACACCCCTGTCTTAGGACATAGAAAGCACTAAAAACTAATGAAATCTAAATGCACATAATGCCTACAAACAATTAAAATAAATAAAAGCATTCCAAGAATATTACCAGAAAAATAACAATAAATCTAAAATGTACAAAAAAGTATAAAATAACTAGATTTGTATTATTGCTTCGATTTAGCTTTAGAACTCCAGACAGTAGATGACTGTTTCATATCCAGTGGGAGTTTGTTCCACAGTCTTGGGGCCAGTGTTGCAAAGGCTCACCCCCCCGAGAACTGCAGTTAAACCTAGGCTCGACCAATAAATCCTCTGCAGAGCAGAGAGGTAGAGTAGGAACATGCCTTATTAAAAGCTCTGCAAGATAAGGTGGCGTTGCTCCGGCAAGCGCCTGATACCATGAATGTTGTTAAAACACTTCCAGGTATCACAAATCTTATCTTTATGTCACGTTGTCCAGCCCCGCCTTAGCAGGGGTAAAATAAGCAACCTGTCCAACAGTTCTTGTCCTGAAAGCTTTTTATTTAGCTGAAGACGTGTTTGTATCCTGATAGACAAGCACTGTGTGTGTTTTGGAGCCAGTTGGTGGGACCTTACTAACCATGCAGTTTGTTTTGGACAGCCTGTGGCACAACTATCTTAACAGATGACATTGGAGGGGCCTTTGCATCGCCACGATACCCATCACCCTACCCGCCCAATCAGGCCTGCAGCTGGATCATCAGAGCACAGGAACCATGTGATCACAGCTCTCCTCTTCACTGTTGAAAACACATTATGCAGAAAGGAATCACAGCTAACCGCTGACTTGTGTCTTTTTTTCTAGTCAACCATGTGACACTGTCATTCACTGACTTCGAGTTGGAGATGATAAACGTCAACTGCTCACACGATTCTGTGGAGATCCTTGATGGCGACAACTCCCAAGCACCATCTATAGGTGGACAGCCTGGATGTTTCTGTGTTTTCTTGTATTGTCATTGCTTTATTTCAGGCACTTTTCATGAGCATGTTCCTGCCACCCAGCATTAACTCCTGCTTTAAAGGTTATATGTAAAGATTATTTAATGACATCCAGTTTTCTTTCTGTCATCAGGAAAATTCTGTGGCTCTGAAATTCCCCATCCAGTGACCTCATTCAGCAACGCTCTGGTGGTAAACTTCATCTCGGACTCTTCCGTCTCTGGAAAAGGGTTTCGAACGACATACTCAGCTTCCACGTCCAGTATGTTTTAACACACCGCTCACACCTCTAACTGTCACAGAAAACTTCAGTTTGACCTAAGAAAGTTTTTCTCTGCGTATCTCAGGTTGTGGCGGAGATCTGGTGATGCAGAGCGGAGCTTTTAACAGCCCTAACTATCCAGATGCATATCCACCTAACATGGAATGTGTGTGGACCATCAGGAGCTCACCAGGAAACCGTCTGCAACTCTCCTTCATGTTAGCTTACTTAAATATTGGGCTTTATTTTCACTTAACATCTGAGCCAAAAGTCCTCAGTTTGATTTAATCTCAGTGAACAAACGCGGTCTTTGATCCGGGACTGAACGTTTTAAAATGAAGAGTTTCACAGTTGTTTAAAGCATATCTGGCTAATATTTCTTATAGCTATGTTAATAGAGCACCAGTTCTAACAATGTTCTATTTCTTTTAGCACGTTTCACCTGCAGGGAGACTCGAGCTGTCAAAACGACTACCTGTTGATCAAAGAAGGCAACTCCACCGGACCTGTGGTTGGTCGTTTCTGTGGAAACACTCTCCCATCTAACTACACATCTGTGATTGGGCACATCCTATGGGTTCAGTTTGTCTCAGACCAGTCAGTTAGTGGAGCAGGATTCAGAGCCATCTTCTCACATTGTAAGTGTGTTAAAGTGAAAGACCCATTTGATTTACGGGCAGGAGGGAACATAGGGGGCTTTGGGCAAGGCAGCTTTATTTATATAGCACATTTCATACAAAGAGGCTATCCAATGTGCTTTCCAGGGGCAAGAGCTACAAGAACATAAAACAGCACATTATAAAATCAAAGTTAGAAATACACAAATAAAATCAAATGGAAAAAATAAATTCAAAAGGCTAAGTTAATGGGTGAGCAGTTACGCTGCAGAAGGTGCAGCATAAGAAACATTCATTCAAAGGCTGGTTGGTTCAGTTTTGATAAAACATTTTGTTGGGGCACATTTGAGGTCAGTGAGGAAGCCGATTCCATTTGTGTGCAGCATAGTGACTAAAAACAGCTTCACTCTGTTTGGTTCTGACCCGAGGTAGTACCAGCTGACTGTTTCCTCTGAGCCCTGCTGGCGTATAAACAGGAAGGAGATCCGACATGTATTCTGACCCCATGACGTTTCAGTGAGTTATAAAATAGTAGAAGCGCTTTCAAATGGATTCTGTAGTTTACTGGTAACCAGTGTAGGGATCTAAGAACAGGAGTGATGTGTTCGGTTCTCCTGGTTCTTGTTAAGACTCTAGCAGCGGCATTCTGAATAAGCTGCAGTTACTTCACAGCTTTTTTGGGAAGACCAGGTCCAAAAACCATTGCAATCAGAGCCAGACTAAATAAATGGACTACACTAGGCAGGCTGCATTTTTGGGGCCCCCCTCCATCGATGTTATTTAATGAATTGAAATCTGAAACTTACCAAACTTACTAATAAAAGTTCATCCACATTTTACATAGCCTGGTCTTTGGCTACAAATTGGTTGTTTGTGTGCCAAAATAAGTCATGTGTTGTATGTTAAACATTCTATCAGACTATTTTTTGATATTAATAATTTATATGTCATTACACAGCTGTATTAAATGCTAATAAATGATCCTCATCTTATCCATTGGGAGTGCCATTGTCAAGGCGGTACCAGTAAATAACCACTAGGTGTCAATAAACTATGTAAACAGAGCAAATATGTGTCTCTTATTTTCTCTGTTTACATTTAATCACTACATTTAATTAAAAAGATTTTCTGCTAAATACAATAGCTTACAACATTTATAAATGTTGACAAATTAATCACATGATAGTGGAAAGACATTCAAGAATAAATAGATTAATTTGAATGGACTGAAGCATGTTTAAAGGCGCAAAAACAAACTATAAACACGTAGCCTAAATTATTACGGTATAAATTTAATACAGTCTATAATCTTAAAAAAAGTATTTCAATACAATGAAAACATTATCTTAAGTTTTGATCTTGCTTTATGTTCATTCAGGCTGTTGTTGCCTCTGCTGAATCAGAAATTCTGTGTGAATTTTCTGAGTGTGAACTTTTTGTTTGTTTTGCTATTTGAACATTAATAAAAATATTTGAAAAATAATTAATAAAACCAGCAACACTTACCAAGGAAACCATTTAGCATTCTCCACTCTGGGATAATCTTCAGCCTTCCAGCATCACAGGCCTCAGTCACAGCAGAAACACGTCTAAAGAAATGTTCCTTGGTTAAGCTTTGGTATATGTCTCCAGATTTCCTCTGTGATGCCGAAGAATATCCAATATTTTGAGAGGGATGGTTTAGTGCAAAGTACTCATGCATCCTGTCATCAGTTTGGTACCACTTTGCAGGATCAGATGGGTAGCTAGTTGTTAACACCCTTTCTGGGTCTAGAGGCTCCTGTAAGACTATATTGGGCTCACCTCTGGCTGGCTGCTGTTCTTCCAGTTTGTCCTTCTGAGAAGGCATTGATGTTGACGGCGTTGGCGCTACAGCGTCTTCCGACGCATTTCCCGTCGCATCTTCCAATTTGCAACAGTCCAGCCTGCTGTAACGCACGAATGAGTTTCCCTAGGTCTTGTCATGGACATGAGACCTCTGACTCTTGCTATTTAATGCAGATGATAAAGCACTGATGTAGTTATAGCCTTAATGTGACCAGTGAAGCTCAGGTCTGAATCAGTTATGACACCAAGATGTCTTTGTCTTTATTCCTCTGGAGCCAAGCTGAGCAACAATAACACGTATTTTAGCCTGTTTTTGGAACCATTGAGTCATGTTGTTTTGGCAGTTTTAGTGTCTTTAACAAAGTGTGACTTAAGTATCAAAGTAAATGCATCACAATGGGAATTCCACATCAGGGCTGATGTTAAGGGACAATGTTGAAAGAGGAAGTAATTGTAACCCAGCATATTACCCGGCACTAGTAGAAAGTAAGATAAAAGTGAAGATGAAAGAAGAAACAACCCTTTATTTGTGTGGCTTATCTTTAGTGTATGGTGTTGACGTGACGGGAGAGTCTGGTCAGATTGCATCCCCGCTCTATCCGAGGTTTTACCCCAACAATGCTGACTACCGCTGGACTATAACTGTTGAAGGAGGAAGCTATGTTCAGATCAGCTTCCTGGACATGGACATAGAGGACCTGTATGACTGCTACTATGACCAGCTTAAGGTGAGATTTTATATAATCTAGCTATTCTCTCTCTCTCTCTGTGTCTATGCACAGGTACATCTCAAAAGTTAGAAAATCATGTTCAGTATCTTTTAAACTTGTATAGATTTATCATACACAGACTGAAATATTTCAGGTTTCCGTTTCTTGTCATTTTAATGATTATTGCTTACAGATAACAAAACCCCAAAACTTCACTGTCTCTGATAAATACAATTTAAATATTACATTAGATCAATACCAAATGACACCATAAATGATCACTGATGTAAAAATGTAACTTTTATTCCATCCTAATTTTTTAAGATGTGCGTGTTTATGCTATATGATCTCTGTACCCCTCTCTTCTACATAGGGTAGGGTTAACCCACTTCTGGGTCAGGTCCTATACTAGAGACCTGAAAACTCGAGGGATCTTCTCTGTACCCGAGCTTTTCCTAGGTCTGAGCTTTTCTGGACAAACATCTTTGGGAATGTTAGAGCCACTCTCCCAGTTTGGGAGTCACAGACCCAAGTGTGCTGATGCCTGCTAGTAATACTGAGAGAATGACTTTCCGTACCTCCTCTAATTCCTATTTCCACTCTTGGTATTTTAAATCTTTTGTTTTTTTCTTCCTGAAGTTCCTGTCGCTTTAGATCTCTAAATGTATCACCACTACCTTAGTCATCCACCACAGTGTCTGGCTGGCTAGCCATCACCCGTTTGTCAGTTCTGGTCAACAACAGGGGAGGTGCCATCTTGGAATGCCATAGAAAGTAATCTGAATATTGAAACAAGCTACTGCACCATCAAAACTGTGCTCCGCTGGGCTTTTGTTGTGAAAATACCTGCCGTTACTTTTTAAATGACTCAGACATTTGATGACTGAATGTCCTGAACGAGGATTACCGACAGATGGTGTTTCAGCAAAGGCCAGGTAGGAGCAGAGGAATCTACACGTGTCCTTGCTTCTCTTCAGATTTTTGATGGCCCAGATGTTCATCACTACAGTCTTGGAACCTTCTGTGGTCTGAACCTGCCGGGTCCAATTAGAAGTTCAGGAAGCACCGTCACCTTACAGTTCCGTTCGGACTCAGTGGTGGCAGGACGTGGCTTCCTTGTGGAATGGATGACTGTTCCCAACTCTGGACCACCGCCTACTATCACACCAGGTCAGATAGATAGAAATGCAAATCTGTTTGTTTCTGTGCAACTAAGTACAACATGCTGTGCTGGAACATGGACTGCATCCTCACAAGATAATCATTATGGTCACATGGTTAGCATCTAAAAAACCCTCAGCCAGCTAAGCCAGGTGAAACCAGCTATGATACTGAGCTTTTTGTCTCAGGAGCATGTGGTGGACAGCTGATGACAGGAGACGCTCCTGGTTTCCTGTTTTCCCCTGGATGGCCTGAGAACTACCCCCCTAACCAGGAGTGCACCTGGCTAATAAGGTCTCCAAACTCTATAGTAGAGTTTAACTTCCTGTCTGTTGACTTGGAGGGCTCCCCACCCTGCTACTATGACAGCATCACCGTCAGAGATGGTGAGTCTGGATGCAGCATACAACAATAAATTGGTCACACCCATGAACAGATAAAGTAATAAAAAAATCATTAAACATGAGAAAAGAGTTACAAGTTATTTGTGTTACTGAAGCTCAGGTCGGCTTCTGTATTTGACAACAAATATAAAGACTCTACAGTTTTTCATGAGTCAGGATCACAATTTCAAGTTTTCTCTGATATTTTAGTTAGTTTATTTTGTCTTTGCCTCTTTGTGAATGCATGTTTTTAGGTGCATCCAGTCTGTCACCTGTCCTGGCCAGTGTGTGTGGTCGGGAAGCTCCAAGTCCAGTCCATTCAACAGGAGATTCCATGTTCATCCACTTCTCCTCAGATGGCAGTGTCGGCGGCCAAGGCTTTAACGCCTCCTACTCCAAAGGTTGTGCACACACATAAATACGTTCTGTTATTTATTTTTGTTGTTATTAATACAATTTTAACTCGAGAAAAGCTTGCACACAATCCAGGTCATTATGTTAAGAGTGAGAAGATACTGAAGATCCTGCCATTGTTGACATTTTTTCAGAATGTCCTCAGTTCTGGCAGAGGCATCTGCAACTATCTCCGGCTTTAGCATCTGATAGAAAATAGATGGTGAAATGCTTAGATTTGAAAATTCTCACATTGTGATGTCACACTGTGAATTAGCATTGATGACCTTACCCATTTTGGCTCGCGCCCGGCCACAGGAAGGCTTTTTGAAAAAATCTTTGCAGCGAGGAGCGAAAGCAGAGAGTTAGTTGGTGATAGTTACTTAGCAACATGGCTGAACACATTCTGTCAGCCAATCAGACACAAGGTGTGTGCATATCATTAATAATAATGAGTAATCCAGCATATGAAACAGTCACTCAAAGGCTCATGAATGAAGTTTTCAATTTTGATTTAAAAGTTACTAGAGTTGGGGCACATTTGAGGTCATAAAGAAGCTGATTCCATCTGAGAGCAGCACAGTAACTAAAAACAGCTTCGCCCTGTTTGGTTCTGACTTGAGGTTCTACCAGCTGACTGGAGATAGTCTACGTATCTCAGAGCCCTACTGCATGTATATACAGGAAAAAATCAACCCAGAAACAGCGTGGTCTGTCCACCATGAATGAACTTGCACACTTCTCTCTCATTCCAAGTTATAGATGTAACTTTTTTCACTGGGGGAAATGTGACTCATCCTAAAAGTTAGACACCTTTCATGGATTTCTGTCATCTTCATTCGCCCCAGATTTGAAACTGAACTGTTTCTGCTTGTCTACAAGATACACACTTTGAAAAATCCAGTTAGTTTCTTTGTTTTGTTTTTTCAGGTTGTGGTGGCCTCTTGCATGTGGACAGAGGTGTGCTGAGCAGTCCTCGCTACCCAGAGAACTACATGCCTGGTCTGAACTGCAACTGGCATGTAATGGTTACCCCAGGCTTTAGGGTCTCTGTGACCTTCCACAGCGTCTTCCAGATTCAGGGCTACGGATCTGGATGCAGCTCAGGAGACTACCTGGAAGTAAGCAGATCTAGAGAATACAACCTGACTGGGCTTTGTTTAAGATTAGATTAGGGTTGTGGTGTGTGTCTAGGGTACCTGGGTGTTAAGTCAGGCAACACAGATGTTTCTCACAAAGGTAAACTCAGCTAGGGCTAGGTTGACAATAATATTGTACAAAATCAAAGTGTCTTCAGAAAGGTTTACCAACCTATCCTTCTCACAAACAGGGATACCCCGTGACTATAATGGGGACTCCCCCTAAAGCTACACAGCGTCACTATTAAACACTCATCTGAGGAGTTTAAAGTCTGCTGAGCAGACAACAGGCCAGTGAAGAGGCAGCTCAGGTCTGTTGTTCCTTGAAGATCTGTCCTTTATACAGTCAAAGTCCTCTTCTCCCAGCTGCCCGTTGTGATTGTGTTCAGCTGGGCGCTTCCGGGTGGAGACAGGTAGTGCAGAAGGAGGTGGGACTCTCACGTCCAGACTGCCTTGAAGTGTGCTGAAAGGACAGCTCCTCTGCAAAAGCAGATTGTCCTCAGTGAAAAGTGAAGGAAGGCAAAGAGATTTAAGCATTTTTAAGTTACTTTACATTTTTTAAACTATGTACCAACTCTTTAACAATCAACTCTTGATGTGTGAAAAAGGTCGGGTAGTTGGTCGTAAGGGCAGCTCTTTCCTGCGCCTCGGTCTCTCACTGCAGATAAAGGAAATGAGGCTGATCACTAACATCACAACTTGTGGAATTCCCCTCATCCTATGTAAATCCTGTCACACCGCTTCCCTTCCTCATCCCTGCAGCTGCGTTCTGACGTACCAGCACACCCTGCTCAGTGTTGAAAGATCAGTCACTTTTATTTGTTGTTCATGTGTTTTTCCCACAGCTCAGAAATGGTCCAGATGCTTCGTCTCCACTGCTGAGGGATCGTGCATGTGGTTCAAGTCCTCCAGGCCCCCTTCAGACCACTGATAACAACCTCTTTGTCAACTTTGTTTCTGATGCCAGTAATGAAGGCAGTGGCTTTAAGCTGACATTCGAAGCCCACAGTCAGGGTACACTTTATGTTTATTTCCTTTTTATTTTATCATAATGAAACTACTGACAATGATTTGTTGTTTACAATAACTTTTCTCTCATTTTAAAATCTCTAAATATCCAAAGTATTATATGTACACATATTGCTTTTGTTTACACCGCAGCAGGATTGATTTTTTGTAGATTTTGGTAATAATTTTTGGTTTGTGATTGATGCCTTAGACTTGTCGATTTGTTACTGTCTCTGCTTTCTTGTACTTGATTATCTTTGTAGTCGGTCGACCCCCTCGAAAATGAGATGACTCATCTCAAGTAGTTTTATCCTCCTGAAATTTGAGTAAATACATTAATAAACTGATTTAATGATCAGCTTAAAGTGAGATTGTTGCAGATTGTTAATGCAACAAGCCCCCAGGCTGTAATACTTTCACCAAATCCATGGTTCCATCATTGGGTGGCTCTGTATTTTAGATTGGGGGTAGTTTAGGGTATATCTGTTTGGGCTGGGTTTCTGTTGAGTTAGGTTAGCTTAAGTTAGGCTTCTGTTTCATTTATGCAAGTTTGGCTAGGCTAGGATCTTGCCTAGTTAGGTAAAGGTGACTACATGTCAGGATTTAGGGTAAGGGTCTTGCTGAAACCTTGACATTTATTGATAGAGGAAATTTAGTCTTTAGTTGACATTGAAAATGTTTATACCATAGCCTTTTCATAAAATTATTGTCTGGCCTTGCTTGAACATTTATGTGTTTTTTTATTTTAGTGACACCGTCTCAGTTGTAGCACTTTGCCACCTCTAAATTTTTCACAGCTCTCATTTTGATTCACATGGATGGGAAAGCTGCGGTGGACTAAACGGGGCTGGAATCCATTTGAAAGAAATTTCAATAGTTAGCAGTTTTCAGAACAGCCAGCATGCACAGCGGGAGGGGAATGAAACCCTCTAAAGTTTACCTGGGATTTCCTGTTTAATAGACTAAGTGGTCTACTGACAGTAATGACTGACAGTTTGAGTTTTTACATCTGGTCACAAAGAACAACTGTATTATACCAACTCATGTTTATTTATTTTGTACACAGCATGTGGAGGCTTCATTGAGCTGAGTGATTTTGACCCCCCTGGATACATCACTTCCCCTAACTACCCCCAGAACTACCCCCAGAACATCGACTGTATTTGGGTGATCACTGTGCCCAATGGGGAAGCGGTCCAAATCGACTTTGAGGATGATTTCTACATCGAACCCACAACCAAGTATACCGTTTACTTTCTTTTCACATTTTAGTTTAGTTCTTTACATCGACTGCAATCAGTGACAGGTTGTTAAAGGTTCCAGCTCTTGCTATTTTAAACCTTTGAGAACAAAGGTAGGCACAGTATGTGATAAATATAACCACTGGCACTACTAAGATGTCATTTATCTTAAATACAAGTTATTTTCATCAGCCTGAATTCATAACTGGAAATGAAATAGTTCATTTCAATGAAGCTCCGCCCACACCTGCTCTGACAAAATGTACCTAGAACAGTGTCTCAGGTCAGCCTTGGTAGTCTAGTGGTTAAACTGTCTGTCCTTCATCTCTTTTTGCTATGTCCCGACGCCAGTTCAACCCCCGGTGGTATTGGCTGTAATTTATTTAGCCAGCTAAAGCAGATTAAATCTTTTTTATATTTATTTTATTTATTGGTTATTTTCTGCTAAATATTTAGTGTCTCTAAGGATCTTTGAGTTTGGTCATTTCCAGCAACATTTTAGTCGGTTAATGGGCTCGACACACGGGAGGCGACATCGCCTCTCCTCCATTCATTTTCAATGAGACATGCGCGACAAAGCGATAATCGCGGGTCTCCCTCCTACTAAGCGAAACGCGAAATTTTGTGCTCGTGCACAGGCGACCCAGCGACGTGATCCCAGAAAGTTGAAACATTTTCAACTTTTCATCGCTGTCGCTCGGACGAGGACCAATCAACGAAGGATTCATTCACTGACCAATGAGCGGACAGGATGCTCCGTACATCTCCGAGCAAACATGGAGGAGAAGTTGATTATTACTATGTTTTATATGGTAAAATCAGAAGTAAGATTTCACATAACTCTAGCAGCACCTTGTGAAACATCATATCTACCACTTTATTAACTCTGAACCGCTTAAATAACCTTAATTCCCTCCAACCTGACACAGCCAAACAAAACAACGTAAGTTTCGATTGAACTGGAACGAATGGATGTTCGATGGAACAGAACGCGTAGACGGCTTTGCCGCTGGCCGCTGCCGCGGATCGCCTCCCGTGTGTCAGGTAATAAAAGCGACAGTGACAAATTTTGCTGATCGCGGTCGTTTGTCGCCTCCCGTGTGTCGAGCCCATTACTCTGCTCACCTCACATGGACTCACACTGGCTAAATAAACAAAAACAGTGAAAAAGCAGATTTAGTCCTTGTATTTTAAACAGTTTACCAATAAATGGTTGAAAACATAATACAGGCAAGTGAAGAAGAAAAAGGTTACTGCTGGAATCAAGATGTGAACCTCTGCAAAACTACTTACCACCCTAGCACTCTAACCACTAGATTACCAAGTTGGCTACATAGCAACAGTCGCCTAATCCACATATCGTATACTGGCCAGAGGAGACAGCTTTCAGACCAGAGAGCAGCAGAGCCTGATGATGAGACTATAGTTTCCGTTGATGCTTCACAGGATTTTCAAAGTAAAACTCTAAATTTGCAGCTGAAACTGGAAAATGCATGAGTGGAAATAGCAATATGAAATGGTTAAAAGCTCCAAAAAGTGGATTTTCCAGGATTTCTGATATTTATACAGTTCTGACCTGCTGATTTTGACCAAAACCCCACAATTATGAAAATGTATTTAAATTTTAACTTAAACATCTTGAGAAGAATGGTCTCCTTGTCTTTACCCCAAAAAGGTTGGCTTTATTGTGTTCACACTGTTATTTTTCTCCTCAGCTGTGTCTTTGACTACTTGGAGCTCAGAGATGGCTCAACAATCGGATCCGATTTGATTTCCCGGCTGTGTGGCAGTACCCGACCATCCACACAACATTCAAAGGGTTCTTCCATGTTGCTTAGGTTTCGTACAGACACCAGTGTTGCACACAAAGGATTCAAGGCTAAATATTCCATAGGTAAGGTAGAAAAAAAGACAGACGACACACAGTTTAATGCACTCATGGACTTGAGTCTGTTATGCAAAGACAATCATCAATGCTAAGATTTTATTTTCTTTAGATAAATGAGAATTGTGTTTTAATCAAGTACCAGCCAGGAGAGGATTTACCTGATTCGTCTACTCTTTCTGCTGTGATCTGTTCAGTCTTCAAACATTAGATCTCTTTAAACAGTTGGCTATGCAGTAACTGATCAATCCAACAGTTTAACCAACAAGAGGAGCATCTCTAGATTATCTGAAAATATACCCAGAGGTCAGAAGGGTTGGGGTAAAGCAACTGTATCGGCCATTTTTACACTGTATTTTGCACTTTAACATATCTGAGCACTGGAAAACATCACAACTTTCAATTTCATCTTTCCCCCGTGAGGCTAACTCAAATAGTCCACTAAACTTCTCAGAGTTGATCAGGTAGGCTATGAGACATGGTGGTTTCTGCTCACCTCATCATTAACCCAACCCCTGTAGCTTTCATCCAGCTGTGGGTGGCCGTATTCGCCACAGCAAGCTTCAGAAAACTTGGGTTTTGGAGGACTTTTCCATACCTTTTCAAACAGGCGGTGGTTATTGTTTGGGACATTCATTGCATTGCTTCTTCTTGTAACCTTGCCCCGAAAAGCTGAAACGTGAACTCTTCAAGTTCAATGTTGGGTTTTTATGATGATCTTTTCCCATTACAGCGATCTGTGGAGGAACCTACATTGGTCAAACAGGTGTAATCCAGAGCCCTGGCTTCCCAGGGCAGAATTATCCTGCCAGCTCCAGCTGTGAATGGTACCTTGAAGGACCCACAGGACACTACCTGACACTGAGCTACGGGAACTTCAGCCTGCAGGAATCCTCAGGATGTTCTGCTGACTATGTGGAGATCAGAGAGTACAATGCTTCGGGTAGGAAAGCAGGAGCAGCAACAGCAGCACACCTGTTTGCAGTAGAGATGATTCAGACCAGCACTTCGCTCTGTCCACAGGTCGTCTACTAGGCCGGCATTGTGGAACTAATCTTCCATCTTCCGTTGACACGTCTGACAGTTTTGCTTATGTGAAGTTTGTGAGTGACTCCAGCACAAACGCAGCTGGCTTCAGGCTGCTGTTTGAGGCGAGCATTGAAGGTAAAATACCGATTTAGCAATTATGTCCTTGTTAGATCATCAGTGAGCATCTAAAGAACCATCCTCAAGGACTTCTAACCCCAACACCTGATTTTAGTTTGGCTTCAGTTCTCAAATTTAATTTCCTACATGAGGATCCTAAAGCCAGCCCAACTGGACCAATCAGAGGCTTTGAGGGTTTTCAAAGCTTACTTACTCAACTGGATTTAAACTTTGGAACTTGAGATGACATTAGTTTGAAATTAAACTTACATAACTAAATAAATATAATAATGAACATTCTCAGTAAAACTGGATTGCAGTCGGGAGCATCCACTTTATTCAGAAACTGTTGTGATGTTCTTTTTCTGCAGCTTGTGGAGGACAGTTGAACGCTCCTTCGGGAGTAATCTCCTCTCCCAACTACCCCAACTTATATCCACACAGCCGGGTGTGTCGCTGGGAGCTGGTGGTGGCCCCGGGTCGTAGGGTCACGCTCACAATTGATGACATGCAGCTGGAGGGCTCTGGGATTTCCTGTTCCTTTGACTATGTTGATGTGAGTTCTTGATCTTTCAGACCGAGCAGAAGCTTCACAACAGACTAAAAGCAACCAAAGGTGGAAACAGGATCACAAGGCCCTACAAGAACCTGGTTTTATACAAAAGACCGTCATTGGGCGTTGGAAAGACCCACACACCTAATTCAGTTATTATAAAGGGAAAAACAACCAGAAACTGCTATTTTCTAAGAACTTTGTGACGGTTTAGTATGTCAAAGACACACCTTCAGGTGGTTATATACTCCAGTCAGCTGACTGCACGATTAAAGCTGGAGTCACTGCACACCAGACAGTTGCAGCAACTACCCAGCTCATTTTAAAACCATAACTCTTTTCTCCTTCTATCCAGTTCCATCACAAACCATCAGGTCAGAGACTTAGACCTGGGGTCCAGGAATACACAATAGGAACAGCTTTGTTTGTGTCAGTTTTCCATCCTTAAAAACGTCTTCATATATTTTTCATCCCCTAATGAAACTCAAACTTCTTCTTCTGGCTCTTGGAGAGTACAGACGCTTTTTTCTCCTCTCCCTCCCTGCTCCTCCCAAGGCTCTCTGTCCTGTCTGCCTGTGCACTGTGCTTCTCTGCATTTTTTCTGGAAACTGGAAATTATCAAACATGGATCTGGTCAGTTGGTCTCTCAAAGCGATTGACAAAATCTTTTCAATGATGAGAATGGGAGAAGGGGCTCCCGGATGCCCCTCTTGGACAGAGCCAGCTGGGTGTATCATGGACTCCTGGAAACAGTGGAACCTGGTCTGCCTCTCTCAACTGTCTGTAGAGGATTCTGAAGATGTCTGGATATTTGTCGTTTTGGTGTCGGGATTCCTGCTGTTTGGCCTGAGCGGTTACCTGGCATACCGGAAAATTAACGAGCTTTCGAGGAATATCGTCTTAATCCCGGAGCTCAGGGATGGAATGCATCGTGCTGTAAACTCACAAACTCATAACTGTCGAGATGATTCGTAAGCTTGGAACTTTGGCTGAGATTCAGGCTCTGGCACAGAAGATGGATTCCATCAAGGAGCGAGTTGACGGATCAGCACGGATTTGAATAGTTTGATAATGCCATTATTGGACCTGGAGGGGTTGAGGACCAACAGAAATCTAAAAGGTTGGTTTATGCTTGACGTGTCCGCGAGGTCCGCACGGCTCCGCGCGGCGAAATTGCGTCATTTTAACAACCACGCCCCTCCACCGCGTGTCCGCACGGCCCAAAATTTCCGCAACGCGAACCTAGGAAAATTTCTAACCACGCGGATGGACGGACGAGGAAAAACATGGCGGACCGGCAAGAACTAGTATGGCAGAGGTTCGTAAATACAGACATTTGTATGATTCAGCTCTCAGAGATCACCGTGATCAACATGTTGTTAATAATTCTTGGAGAGAAATAGCTCGCACTGTCGGAAAAGACGAGGACGCTGTTAAAAATGCTGAAATGCCATGTTGTAAACAGTTATTTCTACTTCTACCACGGTGTAGTGTTGAATGCATGCCGTAGAGCTCCATGCTGCCCCCTACAGTTTGGGAGAATATTGGCTCACCGCAGAGACAAGCCGCATGAACCATAAACGCTGCGAGTTGTGAAGCGCCTTCCATCCACGAGCCGCATCACTGCGTGGAAAGTGTATGCGTCAAGCATAAACCAAGCTTAAGGCAGAGAGGAAATTATCTCTGTCTGTACCCAAAACAATTCTTATCTGAATCTGGTGCCCTTGAAGCCTGTGAGGCTGAAGTAAAAACTCCCCCCGCAGAAGAAATGTTGAATGCTGCCGTCGCTATGGAAACCCCTTCTCCCTATCCCAGCCTGGGCGGGACTGTGACCGGTGAAGGTCGTGGAACCGTATCTAGGAGTCAATGTGCTCTCTAACCCATTATCTCCCTCCCCTGTCTAAACGGAGGTGATGAGTGCTGCCCCATGCGGCTGCACGCTCTGAAGTGAGGAGAGTCCCAACCCTACCCCCCACCTAGTGGACACTTATGTTGTGTATCGTCTGAACTCTGTGTGTGTGACCTGGGCAACGCTGGAGCTGCAGAGCGCAAGCGTCAAACCGGGGATTCATAACGACACAGGTGGAGAGCGAGTGTGCAAAACCAGAGGGACAGAGACACCAGGGAGCAGAAGTTTGTCTGCGTCCTCTTTTATTAAGTAAATAAAGAAGACTTTGCTTAGTAAATGATCCCCAGTCTAAAAGTATATAAAACCTAAAAAAATGCGTAAGAATCAATGCAGACAAAAAAAGTTTGAGTCCATAAAAGCAATGAACACAAGTTCTTTAAGAAGACCCCCAAAGATACTTGGGCTCCTCCCAGATCCACAACGTCACGTAGAGGGAATTTCCAGGATGGGAAAGGCGACCTCCCATCTTTTGTGTCCCACTCCAGCAGTCTTTGGTCTTGCTCTCATCAGGCGATTGTCTCAGGCGTGATCTCCCGGGGGCTCTCGCCGCTCCTCCCTGCCAAGGACAAAACACTGGGACAGAACCTTTGTCTGTGAAGCGGTGCAATCTCTTTGTCCTCCCGTAGGATCGGCCCATACGGAGCATCACCCAGCATACGACAGTGGGAGCAGTCCACTCACGGATGCAGGCAGAGGTCCAACCTCTGCCCTGCCGTCATTCAAAGGCGTTGCTCCCACTCTTTGTCGCTGCACGCCAGGGATGAACTTCTCCTCCTGCGATCCAACCTGTTCTGTGCTACGTCCTCTTCTATTAGTGCAGTCCCTCTGCCTTCTTGTTTTTGTCTCTTTCCCCTCCCGCAGTTCTGCAGCTTCTTCCTTTTATCAGCCTGCCAACTACACCTGGTGCGCTGTCACAGTCACGCCCACCTCTTCAGGTGACTGTCATCAAGTTCCGGTTCCGGTTGAGTGAACGCTGGCGCGTCTCGCTGCCGCTGCTCGCTGGCAAACAAACTTTTTGTATTTTTTTTTCTTCTTTTTCACCCTGGTCACATCCCTGTGTCGGTGAAAACTCATTTTCACCTACCTGCTCAGCTTGCGTTCTGGTTGCACATCACCACCTCCCTGCTCCACTCCATAATGTGGTCCAGCAGGATTTCTGTGTGCCTCGCACTGGCCTGGATCATCCTGTCGCTCATTCTTCTGTCCGTGGATGGCCTTCTCCAGTACTCGGCGGCGGAGCTCTTCAACCTCCGCTTTCGCTACTCCGGATCTCCACCACCAGCTCTGTGCCTCTTCCCCGACATCACCTTCCAGCCTCGCCGTCGGTATATCCATCGGGGGTCCCGGCGGAACCTCCATCTCGACGGCTCCAAAGGAATACCCTCCTTCTGGTCCACGACTAGCCGGCGGCTACCCAGGAATACCTGCCGAGCTGCCGACTCCAGCGTGTTAGCCCGGCTGGCTAGTCGGACTAATGCTCCTGTCGCCAGGGACTTCCGCACTGCTAATTTTGGTCTTCTCAACATTCGCTCCCTCTCTGGTAAAGGACATCTCCTCCAAGATACCATCAGTGACCATAAGCTAGACTTTCTTTGTCTGAACGAAACATGGCAACAACCCAGCGATTTCTCACAACTCAATGACTGTACTCCTCCCGGATTTGTTTACCTCTCCAAACCCCGTGGGTCGGGCCGCGGCGGTGGTCTCGCGATACTGTATCGCGAGACTTGGAAGGTCCTTCCCGTAAACCTTCCTCCTCTCACCACTCTGGAATGCCTCGCCTGTCAACTCTCCGGCCCGACCCCCACAATAATTGTCACTGTTTATCGTCCCCCCAAGTTCAGCCCTGAGTTTTTAAATGAACTCTCTGCTCTTTTATCCCATCTGTCCGCCCTTTCCCCAAATGTAATTTTACTTGGTGATTTTAATATTCATATGGACAATATGGCCCTCCCCCTCAGCAAAGACTTCTCCTCATCTTTGGACAGCCTCAGTTTTCATCAATATGCCAATTTTCCCACTCACATTAAAGGTCACACCCTGGATTTAATCTGCTGCTCCGGCCTGACCCCCTCCAACTGTACAGCTGACCCGCTCCCTTTCACGGACCACTTCCTCATCTCCTTTTCTGTTCCCCTCCGTCTCTCCATCATCAAGTCACCACGTATCATTTCTTTTCGTAATATTAAGGACATTGATCTAGCCTCCCTGTCCTCCAGTTTTGCCACCTTGACCCCTAACTTGTCCTCTACTCCCGATGATCTTGTCATTCAGTACAATAACGGTCTGGTTTCTATCCTTAATTCATTTGCTCCCATCAAATCCCGCTCTGTATATTTTACTCGGTCTGCTCCATGGTTCACCCCTGCCCTTCGCTCCTTGAAAGCTACCAACCGGAGGCTTGAAAGACTCTACAAGAAAACCGGTCTCACCATCCATAAAGACTTATATTCTGCTCAGATTTCTCTCTACAAGGACTCCATCTCCCATGCCAAATCTCAGTATTACTCCGGTCTCATCTCGTCCAACTCCAGCAACACTAAAACATTATTTTCCATCATGAACAGCATTTTTCAGCCTCCCGACTCCTTACCCATCCATCTTTACTCTTCAGAAACCTGTAACTCTCTCCTTCAGTTTTTTAATGAGAAGGTCAATAGAATCCATCTCTCTTTACCTCATTCCTCCCCTCCCTCTCCTGATTTATTTGAACCCACCATTCCGTTCTCCTCCTTTGAACTTCCCCATCCCTCAGAAATATTAGATTACATCACCAAATCCAAACCTTCCACCTGTCAACTGGACCCTATTCCAACTGTTTTAGTTAAATCCTGCCTTTCTTCTCTGCTCCCTTTTATAACAGCCATTATTCATTCCTCACTATCCTCTGGTACGGTCCCATCCCTATTCAAATCCGCTTCAGTCAGCCCTATTCTAAAAAAACCTGGTTTAGATCCCAATGATTTCAATAACCTCCGTCCCATTTCCCATCTTCCCTTCATTTCCAAAGTCCTTGAGAAAACTGTTGCATCTCAGCTCCATTCACATCTCACCCGCAATAACCTTTATGAACAGTTTCAGTCTGGCTTCCGTCCCCACCACAGCACAGAAACAGCTCTCATCAAGATCACTAACGACCTACTCATTGCTGCTGATTCTGGTTTAATCTCTATTCTTATTCTCCTCGATCTGAGTGCGGCCTTTGACACCATTTCTCATCCCATCCTCCTTAATAGACTCTATTCCTTAGGCATCACTCACACCCCCCTCCGCTGGTTTCAATCTTACCTTACTGGCCGCACTCAGTTCATCCAGTTAAAATCCTTTACCTCAGAACCCTCCCCAGTCAAGTCAGGTGTGCCCCAGGGCTCTGTCCTGGGGCCCCTCCTCTTCATAGTATATCTCCTCCCTATCGGCAAAATCTTCCGCAAATTCAATATCCAGTTTCACTGCTTTGCAGATGACACCCAGCTCTACATTTCCAGTAAGCCCAACTCAACTCTCCCACCATCCTCCCTTACACTCTGCCTCTCTGAAATCAAATCATGGTTCACCTCTAATTTCCTCAAACTCAACGGCAATAAAACTGAACTTCTTCTAGTTGGCACTAACTCCACCCTCTCAACATCTGACAGCTTTTCTTTAACTATTGACAGTGCCACAGTCTCCCCCTCACCTCATGTCAAGAGTCTGGGTGTCATTCTCGACAGCTCCCTTTCTTTTCAGGCTCACATTAATAACTTAATTCGGTCAGCATACTTCCATCTACGTTCCATAAACCGTCTTCGTCCCTCACTGACCCCTCACACTGCCGCCATTCTCGTCCACAGCCTCGTCACCTCCCGTCTCGACTATTGCAATTCACTTCTTTATGGTCTCCCCAACAAACTCCTTCATAAACTGCAACTGGTCCAGAATTCAGCAGCCCGTATTATCACCAGAACCCCTTCCTTTCACCACATCACGCCGGTTCTCCAGCAGCTCCACTGGCTCCCAGTTAAATTCAGGCCCATCTTCAAAATTCTCCTCCATACATTCAAAGCAATCCACAACCTCTCTCCTCCATATATCTCAGACCTTATAAGTATTCACACCCCGTCCCGTTCACTCAGATCTTCTTCTTCCATCCATCTTGCGGTTCCTTCTGCCCGTCTCGCTACCATGGGGAGCAGAGCTTTCAGCCGCTCTGCTCCTCGACTCTGGAACTCACTTCCCCCAGACATCAGGAACATCGACAGTTTTACCCTTTTCCAATCAAAACTCAAAACACATATGTTTAAATCTGCCTACAACCTCTGATTTTATTGAAATGTTTCTCTCTGTTTTTTCTTCTTTGGGTTTTATTATTGTTTTATTGTATTTTATTACGTGTTTTGTGTAAAGTGACCTTGGGTGTCCTGAAAGGCGCTTTGAAATAAAATGTATTATTATTATTATTATTATTATCAATCATGTCAACAGTGGCAAAACAATCTAAACTAAACATGCACATAAAACCAGCAACACGCAACAAAATCATGCAATAACACAAAACTGTTAAGAAATTCAAACACTTATTAAAAGAATTTAAAGCAACAGAAAACACACATTCCACTGTGTGACATGTGCATGTCTGTCTGAGGTGTTTCTCTGCATAGCAAAGCTATCCTCTCTGTAGGGGGTAACTCTGAAGTACCTTTTTTTCCCCCTACCCCCAACTCTATCCTCATATAAACCCTCTTGATCTATAACGGTAGCGCGACTCGTGTTGCGAATGACCACAGTCACCAATTCTTGTCATGTGTCTATGTATGTAGGTCTGATCTAGGAATTGTGCGTACTGAAACAATTGAATTTCCCTCTGGGATTAATAAAGTATTTTTGGATTGAACTTGAATTGAATATTATTGTATTATTATTAGTTGATCTCCACACTGGCCTCACAGGAATGCTTAATTCAATCTCCTGTTCAAACCCTCCACCTTTAAAGGGACAACAGCTTTTTTAGGTGAAAGCTCAAAATAATCCTTTAAATCAGGTTTGATCATTACTTTCTTATTTCTGCACAACATGAGGGCTTCTCCTACTTTATTTTATTAGTAATAAGTATTTCATCATTAGATTTTAAACCCTGCTGGTGGACTAACCGTAAGCTCTTTCTTTTCTCTCTGGGTGCTGTAGGTGTTTAATGGTTTGGCTGCTGATGCACCTCTCCTGCAGCGGTTCTGTGGTTCTGTTCCAGCAGGCACTCAGATTCATTCCTCCAGTAACAGCATGGTAGTTGTGTTCCACACCGATTCATCCATCTCCGCTGGCGGCTTCCTAGCCTCCTACTCCTCTGATCAACCGGCAGGTGAGAAGCTGTTTCTTCTTTTTCTTCTTCTTCTTCTTCTTCTTCGTCTTCTTCGTCGTCTTCTTCTTCTTCGTCGTCTTCTTCTTCTTCGTTGTTGTCTTCTTTGTCGTCTTCTTCTTCGCCTTCTTCGTCGTCTTCTTCTTCGCCTTCTTCGTCGTCTTCTTCTTCGTCGTCATCGTCCTCTTCTTCTTCTTCTTCATCGTCTTCTTCTTCGTTGTCTTCTTCTTCTCCGTCGTCTTCTTCGTCATCGTCTTCTTCTTCTTCTCCGTCGTCTTCTTCGTCATCGTCTTCTTCTTCTTCGTCGTCGTCTTCTTCTTCTTCGTCGTCTTCTTCTTCTTCTTCGTCGTTGTCTTCTTCGTCCTCTTCTTCTTCGCCTTCTTCGTCGTCTTCTTCGTCGTCTTCTTCTTCTTCGTCATCGTCTTCTTCTTCTTCTCCGTCGTCTTCTTCGTCATCGTCTTCTTCTTCTTCGTCGTCGTCTTCTTCTTCTTCGTCGTCTTCTTCTTCTTCTTCGTCGTTGTCTTCTTCGTCCTCTTCTTCTTCGCCTTCTTCGTCGTCATCGTCTTCTTCTTCTTCTTCATCGTCTTCTTCTTCTTCGTCGTCTTCTTCTTCTCCGTCGTCTTCTTCTTCTCCGTCGTCTTCTTCTTCTTCTTCGTCGTCTTCTTCGTCGTCTTCTTCTTCTTCGTCTTTGTCTTCTTCATCGTCTTCTTCTTCGCCTTCTTCGTCGTCTTCTTCGTCATCTTCTTCTTCTTCGTCGTCATCGTCTTCTTCTTCTTCTTCATCATCTTCTTCTTCTTCATCGTCTTCTTCTTCTCCGTCGTCTTCTTCGTCACCGTCTTCTTCGTCGTCGTTGTCGTCGTCTTCTTCTTCTTCGTCGTCATTGTCTTCTTCATCGTCTTCTTCTTCGTCGTCGTCTTCTTCTTCTTCGTCTTCTTCTTCTCCGTCGTCTTCTTCGTCACCGTCTTCTTCTTCTTCGTCGTCGTTGTCTTCTTCTTCGTCGTCGTCGTCTTCTTCTTCTTCTTCATCGTCTTCTTCTTCTTCTTCTTCTTCATCATCTTCTTCATCTTCTTCTTCTTCGTTGTCTTCTTCGTCATCTTCTTCTTCTTCTTCCTCTTCTTCTTCATATTAATAGTATTGTTGTAAAAATATAAACTAATTTTAGAGGAAAAGGTAGAATATTGTTTAATTTAAAGAAAAAGTGAAAATAGATCAATCTTTTCATCCTCTTTAACTAATCGTCATTTCAGAATGTGGTGGCCTTCTAAATAACCCAGCTGGAGGGAACTTCACTTCACCTGGCTACCAAGTGTCCAACTACAGTAATAACCTTAACTGTGAGTGGCTTATTGAAAACCCGCGCCACATCAACTCCTCCATTGTGGTGATAATTGAAGACTTACACGTGGAGCACCATCAGACCTGTCAATCAGACTACCTGCAGTTCCGTTTAGGTGAGTGTCTGTGAATGCACAGAAGCTTTGGATTACAGCATATTTACCAGGTGCTTTTTAACAATCACAAACCAACCATGTGCTTTAAAATGTTTTCCTTTCTTTAGTTTGTTTAGTTTTTCTCCTTGGCGACAGAGAGCAAAGCTAAACAAAAGATTGTAGGAGTTGCTTAAATCAAGCTACATCAAATAATCTAGCCTGATAAAATGTTTTAGTACTAAGATACGACGCTGCAGTAACTTGTTTAATAGTTTGGTGCGGTGGTCGATGTCCCAGCTTTGAGCCAGCATTTAAATTCACCATCTATGCATGAATCTGTCAGGCTTGCAGAGGCGTGAAAACCACTGAAACCAGAAACCACTGAGTACTCGTAACCGTATGCATCTACTTCTTTATCTCTAAAGGCACTAAATAAAAGACAGCTTGTAGTTCAATAGGCCATATAACCAATTCAGGGACAAGGAGTAACTGCATCATTTCTAGACAAAGGTTTAATCAGAAATGTTGACATGTCTGGTGGATGGTCTCCCAGTCTGGTGCATGCTTGATGAATACAGTGCCACTGGTCTGAAGCTACCTGCCCTCCAAAAATGGCTAAAGGCTGAGTAGGAAGTATCTATTTGCGTCTTTCCTGTTATTCAGATGACTCAGACGGGGAGCTGTTAGCAAAGATCTGTGGACAAACCCCCCCTCAGATTCCCATCGTTGTTTCTACGCCGAAGCTTTGGGTCAATTTTAGGACAGACTCATCCCAGGGAGACCGAGGCTTCAAGGCCAAGTACTCATTTTCTGGTGAGTAACAGTTAATGACAATTGCCAGTCTTACTCTGCCTCAGGAGTTGTGTTGTGATGAAGAATAATTTAGTATAAATTGTATCTGTGCAGAATGTGGTGGCTGGCAGACGGGTGAAGGAGGGGTGCTATCTAGTCCGGAGTATCCCAACATGTATCCAAGTCCCAGTCGCTGTGCCTGGCTGCTCGAAGCTCCTCTTGGCCACACAATCACAGTGAGATCACCAACTGCATACACACAAGTCCAACAGAAAGCAACTCAGTGAACTCACTAAAAACTAGCAGGATGGTTTTAGCTGAGAACAGGTTCCACTCTGATACACAACTGAGTCCAGTCTAAAAGAAACAGAACCAATCATGGCGGTCAACGGAGTGATTGGATCTGGACCAGATGCATCCATATTTTTATACCCTTATCCTATCTGTCTCTTTGTGTTTCTCTAACGTCTCTGCTTCTTTGCAGTTAACCTTCAGTTATTTCAATCTGGAGCCTCACACCACATGTGGCTGGGATTCTGTTACCATCTTTAATGGAGCTTCTCCCGGATCACCAGTGATGGGCCAGTACTGTGGTAGCACCTCTCCTGGGACTGTCCGGTCAGGGTCCAACAGACTTGTTGTGGTTTTCCTGGCTGACCACAGTGTGTCTAGAGGAGGATTTTTGGCCTCCTGGTCTTCTGATTCTACAGGTAAGATGATATGATTCTTCCTTTGCTCAAGGTTGTGCATGTGTTAGCAGCAACGTGATCCAAACTTGAGTCCTCTTGCCTTTAATTTTTTTGTCGATCATTCGCCAATAAACTAAGTTCCATTCTAACGATGAAGCTAAAATTGCCATTTAGCTGTTTATCGCCATCTTTTGGCTAGCCCAACATGCAGCCGGTTACCATTTTCTACAAAGAGGCCAGAGAACCCACCTCACTTACCCTCTGCTGAGTGTCAGAACATCTTCAGTCATGGTTACCAACAAAGTTTATCAAAGCAGCTGTGGCTTCAAATCAGAAAAAACGGATTAATTAGGTCAGGAGCAGATTATAAGACAACCACTTCTATTGGTTACACTGGAAAATGTCCAGACCCTAAAAAATAAGGTAGATGAGCTGCAAGCCTGCACACAATGCTTTTCAAACTATTGGAAATCCTTCATGAACTGCTTGACAGGGATTGGTTCGCAGAAGTGAACAAGCTGGTATTGATGGACTGCAATCCAAACTGTGGTAAAAAGAACAGAGGTGGTATGTGTGGCAACAATACCATCATCCCACTCGCATTACAGTGAAGTACCAGGTTTACCCAACAATGAAATCTTCTTGCTGTCTAGGCTCTATCTGCCTGGACAAACTGTACATTTTGTTGTGTATGTTGCACCCCCAGGTGGCTGCTAATGTTATTTATGAACTTGTGTCACAAGCAACAGCAGATTCTCCTGATGCAGCTAATGAAACTTTGACCTGAGTAGCCAAAAAGCACAGATTCTCATATGTTCTGTTCACAATGGAGCCTGCCTTGACCTATGCAATTTGCAGGATGTTTTACTTGCACCTACGTCACCTAATCACATAGCCTGGCCTGCCAGACTCGTCCTCTGTTTAACTCTGCACAGAGAAAGAGTCTGGTAACTCACAGGCAGAGAGGCACATGAGGGGCGGGACTAGGCAGCTCAAATCACATGGGTCCACCATATTGGTTAGCAAAAGCATGTGTAAACAGTGAGCGACACGAGTACTGAATAAAGGGAAAGGTGGCGCCTGAAAAAGTTTTTTTGTTGTCGTTGTTTTTTGCGATGTTTAAGACAGCTTCAACTAGTTCAAGCTCAGTTCAGTTATGGGAAGAAGTAGCACACCTAGGTGGGGACAGTGATCTACAGGAGCGAACTGAGAGGAACCGTGGTGACTGAGGTTATTTGTTTTACCAGTTTAGACTGGTTTCTACTGGTTCAAGCCCAGTTCACTTGTGGGAAGATTTAGTGCACCTACTACGTGGGGCTCATTGAGAGCGGTTTTTACAAAAGTTAAGTGTTAGCTAGCTCATGAACGTTGGCTTACATTCTCCCTGCTGCTGTTCACCGATGTAAACAAGTTGCTGACTTAGCTAGAATTCACCCCGCTGAACTTATAACATTATGTTATAAACAGTGTTTCACCTTACACTGGAGCTGATTAAAAAAAAACTATAACAAAGTACAGATCCCTACCAGTTTTTGTTGCTGGCAGGGTCACCGAGTTCAGATGCTTCTCACACAAGAGCTCTCTTATTGGTGATGCTCTTAATACTAAATAAATAACGTCTTTCTACATTGGAACATCATAATAGTAAATTATTATCTTACATTTCACTACAGTGACGGTACAGCACATCCTCCATGGTGAAAATCCATTCATCAATTAAGTAATACAAGCACATCACATTTATTATTTCAGATCCATCACAGTCAGTCCGTCTTCCTCAAGAAACATTTGAACGTTAAGCCTACCTGGTAAAACATGTTTGCTTCAAATCCAAAAGTAGGCTTCTTTGTGGGCTGCAAGTCCATTTTAATAAGTTTAAATAGAGTTTTTCATTTTAGTCCAACTGGGAACCACTGTCCTGTTGCAGTTTTTCTCAGTTGCTAAAACACTAAAATCCATTGACTGAAGAAAGTTCTCAGTTGCTTGAACTCATTAAGCTAACTGTTGAGCCTGTTGTCCAAACCTTAAACCATTTCACACGCTTTAGCTAAACTCATTCTCAGAGATCATGTGAGTGCAAGTTACCTTTAACCTAGTTACTGTGACCTGTGTGTCTGTCTATAAGTGCACATGATTACTTGTCATAGTTAGCATTACTGATGATCATAAATAATTATTTTATATTGAATGACAACCCTCCATACGTTTTTAAAAGGTCCATATTTATATGGCACAACAAAGAATGTTAGAACCACCTCTCACCTGTCAGTGCGTAGGGATGCTTGAACATGGATGAACAGCTGCTCTACTCCAAAACCCTCCCACCAAATCATCTCACTTTATATCAGTCCTAACCCCATGTCTCTGTTATTCAACTGAATTTACAAAGAGTTGTGGTCCAAATACTCTACTACAGAATCGGACAGCCTCTCTAGAAACCTATCGTATAAAGAAACATCTGGATCCAGTGTCTCGGATCCATGTTTCTGTTTATTAGAAGATCATTGTGTTTGAAATCAACAGCCGTCTTAATTACATGAAGGTCCAACTCACAAGTCAGTTTAAATTAAAGAAATGTTTTGGTAAGTAACTTTAAGAACCACAAAGCAAGTCTAATTTCTCTGTTTTAGATCATTTACTAAAGCATGTTTTAATGTTGTGTAAAATCGTCCATTATTTTGTTTCACTAGGGTGTGGTGGGATGATTCATGCTGATTCTGGAACAATTAAGTCACCAAATTATCCCCAGAACTTTCCAGCCAATGTGGAGTGTACCTGGCAGGTCATTGCCCATGAGGGAAACCACCTAGAGATGAGCTTCAGCAATGACTTTGAGATTCCAGACTCTACTGGGACCTGCCAGAACAGCTACGTCAAGGTACAGAAACCATCTATAGGAGGAATGTTATCTTAGAAATGACTTTTTTGTAGAAATAAAGTGACAGATACATTTTATGTGGACCACTTAAGCTACAGGAGACAACCCAGTGTCTGAGTTAGTTAGCTTAAAATGAAAATATTAGACCACAGTCCATCACTAGATAGTATTTCTAAAACAGTGGCTACAATGTCATCAACCAAGAAAATAAACTTAAATTATCTTAAAGAGACAATAAATGTGTAGTTTTTAATGTCTGGAAACATCCATCAAAATGTTGTTGACAGTGATTTAAATGATGCCCAGTTGTTGGCGCTTTCGTAACATATGACTATAAAAATCGGGTCTAAAATACAAGGGAGCGGGTCTAAGTCTCTGGACAACGCCATCCTAGGCACTATGTTTCCTTCTATGGGAACCCGTGAGGACAAAATGCATTTACTGATTTGTAACAAATGGTTACAAAACTTTCACCATTCATAAATGTTGTTTTACCTCTTCACTCGTTGCCAGTGATGGAAGAGAGTCCGATGTGCTTGTCAGTTCACTGGAGATTGCACTTCCAGGGACTTTTTTACCCTAATGGCCATCCGTTGGTAAGGCCTTACTCGAACACAAAAATACAGCCTGCTTGCGATAACTTAGGTTTGTACTGCCCCCTATTGCCAAGAAACACGCTTTAAGACATCCACTCATGTATTTACCTCTGCTTATTCGGGGTTGGGTCGCGGGGACAGCAGCCTAAGCAGGGAGGCCCAGACTTCCCTCCACCCAGCCACTTGAGCCAGCTCTTCCTGGGGCCAGCCAAGAAACATAGTCCCTCCAGCGTGTCCTGGGTCTTCACTTGGGTCTCCTCTTGGTTGGACGTGCCCGTAAAACGGGAGACATCCTAACCAGAAGCCCGAGCCACCTCAACTGGCTTCTCTCGATGTGGAGGAGCGGCAGATCTACTCTGAGCCCCTCCTAGATGATCGAGTTTCTCACCCTATCTCTAAGGGAGAGCCCAGACACCCTGCAGAGGAAACTAAATTTGTCCGCCTGTATCTGCGATCTTGTTTTCGGTCACTACCCAAAGCTCGTGATCATTTAAACAAACAAATATTTGTCTGTAAATTCGATGAACCTGCGGGTTGACAGTGTACTAGTGCACGGTGATATCATGTTAGCTTACAGGTTTGTATGCAACATAGAAAAATCATCACCTCTTGTTGTGTTTGTTGAACAGATTGTTCAGGAATTGACGGAAGGACAACTTTTGGTGAAATCAGTAGAACTTTAGAATGGTGTTCAATATTTCTAAAGGAATAAGAAGCCATGTTGCCTCAGTCTGTTGGATGTGTGCAGTGACCTTTGAACTGTACATGAACTGACCTTTAAAATGACGAATGACATTTGAAATTTCTGACTTTTAGGTGTGGTCAGGCCAATCCCAACAAGCTGAGGACCTCCTGATGACAGGCTGTGGTTCAGTGGCACCAGTAGATGTTGTTTCACCATTTAACACAATCACAAGTCGATTCCAGTCCTCTGGATCCCCTGGAAAAGGATTCTCTGTCTCTTTCAGTACCCGTAAGAAGCAGATTTATTTAGAGTTTCATACTAAATATTGTTCTATATTTAGATCCACCTTTTTGGTGAAACGTCTTCCAATGAAAAGTCCTGTTTCACTCAAACTATTCCTTCCCAATAGATCAGTAGCACACCCCTTAGTTAGCAGCTTCACCATTACCCCTTACCCTGGTGGTTGGATAACCTGGTCAGTAACTCTCAGTAACCTTTACTAGCAGCATTACTGCTTTGTTACCAGAGTTAACCGGAGGCTCAAAAGACCTGGGAGAAGAGTTCCACCTTTTTCTGGATCAGACCAATAAGCTCAGATTTGGAGGAGCTGACTTATTCCAGCCACTCCACATTGAGCTGTGCTCCACCCCAGTTAGCAGCCAAGTCTACAATATTACTCTTAGTTTGTTATGAACCCTGTAAACGTTTAAGGTTGATGTCAGAAAAGCTGCAGAAGGAACATGATTTCAATGATTTTTGAGCAATGGGTAAGGCTCAATTTTCCAACCGCATACTTAATGAGGGTTTTTGTTCGTTTCTCAGGGTGTGGTGCAAACTTCACAGCATCCAGTGGTCGTGTGGTTTCTCCCAACTTTCCAGCTGACTACCCTAACCAGTCTAACTGCAACTACACCATAGATGCTGGAGAGCAGACTGTGATCATCCTAACCTTTCAGGTCTTCCAGGTAGAAGGTAATAGAAACATGAACAGAGATAATTTTTCCTGGTCTGACTATTGGTTATGAAATCTGAAGTATTAATGTTTTAACTGTGTTTATTCTAGCACACTCCACCTGCGTGTTTGATGGACTCAAGATCTATAACCTGGGTGGTAGCACTGCTATTGCTACGTTATGTGGTAGCAACATCCCTGGTCCTTTCTCCACCTTTGGCCCCATGTTACTCCACTTCTACTCGGATTCGGTGATCACCAGCAGTGGCTTCATGGCTCAATACACAGCCATTCGTAAGTTGTCTTCTTTTGTCTTCCGGGTTCTCCATAACGAATCATTTGTCTCCCTTTAGTCCTCTTCTGGGCACACCAGCTAAAATCAGATCCTCTTTCACCACATTCGTAAATCTCCTGTTTGCTTTTTCTCTCAGCATCCTGCCTGGTGGCTCCAACCTCTGCATTCTTCTACCCATGCCATCATTGTCTCTCCTCTGGCTAACTTTTATTCCTGAAACAGGAGCGCCAGAGCTTTTATCCCACAGAGATAGGCTTACAAGTAATTTGTTTGTCCTAGAGACCACTACAGATGAATTGAAAAAAACATGTGAAACTGCTCTTTAAATACGATCTAAATGAACTGATTTGATGTTTTTTATACATTAGTTGCCTTTATCCTTTTGTTTAGTGTAAGGCCTTTGTTTTTAATCTGTAGCACAACAAACAGAGAGCATAGTTAATGGCAGCAGAGTGAGGGGATGTGGTCATTACTTCCTCCAGCAGTCTAAACCTACAGTAGCATAACTGAAAGGATGAGCCACGATAACCCTGAATATAGGATTTAGAATTGGCAACAAGTTTAAACTATATTTGCCTTGTGTGTGTGTGTGTGTGTGTGTGTGTGTGTGTGTGTGTGTGTGTGTGTGTGTGTGTGTGTGTCTTTACAGCATGTGGAGGAGTTTTTAACAGCACTGCGGGTACTGTGAGTAGTCCCGGGCTCTCCATGACCAATTACCACCACAACATCAACTGTACCTACCACCTCATCGTCCGGGAAAACAGAGTGATGGATCTAAAGTGAGACTTTAAATACTTTATGTGCAAAAAACTTATTTTAGGACTACTAAAATTTCTCTAAAAATTGGATTTGGGAAAATATGTCTTAAGAGCTCTTAGTTCACCTCTGTATGACCCTCATCATCCACCATTAACAGTGAACCGTTTTCACTATGAATGTGTTCAGCAAGCCAGTAAAGTTTAGCTGTTTCAGGGGTTTTCTCCAACCACTCCTCTAATGAAGGATCTATGGTTAGGAATGTGACCATCGTCTGATTTAGTCTGTCGCGTTTTCATGTTCTGTCTTCACAGGTTTAATACCTTCCATCTGGAGGCTTCTTCCTCGTGTCTCTTCGACTATGTGGCCGTTTTTGATGGACAGAATACTCTAGCCCCGCTTCTTGGAAAGTTCTGTGGCACAGTGCTCCCACCAAATCTGCGCTCCTCTACAAACCATTTGTTCCTTGTCTTCAGAACAGATGCCTCAGTGAATGGCATAGGCTGGAGAGCAACTTACAGTGAAACCCTAGGTGAGCTAAGACCAGACCACAAGTATGTCAGTGGAGACTAAAACACAGGGTCTACACTGATAGTAACATCCATCCATCTATCCACTCTTCCATCCATCCACCCATCCATCCATTCATTTATCCCCTCCCCCGACCCCCCTCCCCTCCAACCGTCCGTCCGTCCATCCATCTATCTATACACTCTTCCATCCATCCACCCATCCCTCCATCCATCCATCCATTCATTTATCCACTCACCCGACCACTCCCCCTCCAACCGTCCGTCCATCCCTCCATCCATCCATTCATTTATCCACTCACCCGACCACTCCCCCCCAACCGTCCATCCATCCCTCCATCCATCCATTCATTTATCCACTCCCCCGACCCCCCCCCCCTCCAACCGTCCGTCCGTCCATTCGTCCATCAGTCAGTCCATCCATTCATTTATCCACTCACCCGACCATCCCCCAACCGTCCATCCCTCCATCCATCCATTCTTTTATCCACTCCCCCGACCCCCCCTCCAACCATCCATCCGTCCATTCGTCCATCAGTCAGTCCATCCATCCATTTATCCACTCACCCAACCCCCCCCCAACCGTCCATCCATCCATCCATCCATCCATCTATACACTCTTCCATCCATCCACCCATCCCTCCATCCATCCATCCATTCATTTATTCACTCCCCCGACCCCCCCCTCCAACCGTCCATCCATCCATTCATCCATCAGTCTGTCCATCCATTCATTTATCCACTCACCCTACCATCCCCCCCCCCTCCATCCACCCATCCATCCATCCATCCATCCATCATGACCTAATTTCCATCTGCATTCTTTTCTCAGGTCCAGCTCAAGGCTGTGGTGGTTACCTTTCTATGCCCATGGGAATGTTTGGTTCACCAGATCCAAACCTGGATGGACGTTATGAACCCAACATGAACTGTGTGTGGACCATTGAGATGCCAGTGAACAAGGCCATCAACCTGACTTTCGAGTCCTTTGACTTGGAGACTTCTTCTACTTGTGCCTATGATTATATCAAAGTAAACATTTGAGTCATATTAGTGAGCAAGTCACGCAGCAGTTTCTACATTAGCAAGCTGCAGATTATTCACCTAAAGATTGTTTGATGTGTGTAATCACAGATTAGCTACATCTTTTAATTCTAAGTGATGTTTTTAGTTCAGTTCAGTTTATTTATATGGTGCCACGTCACCACCAGAGCCAGAAGTAAAAGGTTGATGTCAGGAGAGGCAGCATGTTGTCTTTGTGTTTTGTATGATACCAAAGCAGTGTCCTGACTCTGTCCCTACGTGTCTGTGCCAGGTGTACGATGGGGGGAACATGAACTTCCCTCTGGTTGGGACTTTCTGTGGACTCTCCATCCCAGCTCCCTTTTTGTCAAGTGGGAACTTGCTAACCATTCACTTTAAAACCGATGGTTCAGTACAGAAGACAGGATTCAATGCTACCTACAGAGCAGTTCCATGTAAGAGACCACCTTCTTTCTCTGATCTACTCCATTAGACAGGGGGCTTCATCTTGATCTCATAACTGCTCATTTACTAGTTAGCTTAATAAAATAGGTCTACAGCTGCCCTACTGCGGTTGAGTCGAGGCGAGGGGCAGTAAATCCTACTCTGGACACAGTGCTGTAGCATAAAACCAGTAATATACAAAAGGGAAGATCAGGTCTACATCCCAGTTGGATGTCATAAGCTACATTGCTTCTCATAAATCAGAGGTTCAGCAATCAATTGAACCCTTCTTTTCAATGTATCCAGGACAAGCCAGGGCCCCCCAACCCCAACTCCTACGTGCACGCACACAATTAAAAGTGAATAATTACAAACTTCATTCAGACATACAAAGATACAGAGTTAGAGTTTGGATTGTACTATTGGGTGTGTTAACTGGATTCTATAAATGGAGTTTTTACAACTATAATCTTGGCAACCTCACAACATCAGTGCAAATAAAATTGCAGGCTCGAACCTGCAACCTTTTTAGGGGGCGAGCACTCAACTCCTGTGCCCCCGTCACCCCAAACTATTTTAGATGCAGATCAGACACAGTTGATTCAGCTGAGCAGCTCATCACTTTGCTGCTGATTAAAATCAGCTGCGTTGAAGCAGATAAACAAAACCTCTAAAACCGGGTATTTGATTTTGGTCCTGGAGGGCTGGTATCCAGCCCATTTTAGTGGTTGAATCACCTGTGCAGCAGCTCATCAGGCTCTGCAGAAGCCTCTTAATTACCTTCTGACTAAAATCAGGCGTGTTGAAACAGAGTTCAAACTAAAACGTGCAGGATACCAGCCCTCCAGGCCTGGAATTGAAATACCTCTGCTCAAAAACACCATGGACCGGGGTACCTAGCCCTGCAGCTAATATAAAGCTATGGCTAATGGCTATTTACCATACAGACTGGTCCTTGCTGGGTCGTCACACCTCACAAGCTCAAAATGATGAGGCTCAGGTGCGCTAGCCTCCTCCAAAAAGCCCTAGTCCCTTTCGTCTGGGTGAGGAGGCAGAGAAAAGTCCTCCACTTCAAATGACAGAGTCAAAAGAGCTAACCCTAACCCTCATTAGCCATCTGTCTTTATCACTGCTGCAGCTCTGCCCTCCTGGTCCGCCAGGCGCCACCTACTTGTGGTGCATTATTTAAAACTGAAGTGTGGGTGGAGTGAGATTGTGGGACTGACATTACTCACACTTTAAATGTCAGCTGTATCAAACAGCATGCTCCTTGTCTCGGTGCTCTTTTAGCTTGCCCTGAGGTCAGACACAGCGCTGTGAAACGTCCATGTGTACCTATCCTGTAGCGGTCCTGTAGCAAGTTACTGCCCAGAGTCAGATTACTTATTCCTAAAACACTGACCCCTCCCTGAGGCCCAGTTAGGAGTCCAGGACAACACCGTTCTCTGCATCAAGGTGCACTAAAACCCTTCCACCTCATCTAGGAGGGGGTTCTGCAGGAGAAACAAGATCTTCCAAAAGTATATCATTGTTATAGTTTCTCTGTTTCTGCCTTTCCTCAGTGATGTGCGGTGGGACTCTGAACGCCACCGTTTCAGCACAGACCCTGACCTCACCCTCCTTCCCCAGCGCCTATCCCCCTTACACGTCTTGTCGCTGGATCCTCGATGCTCCACCTCAGGAGACCTTGAAACTATCCGTCCAGACGTTTGTCCTCCAACCAAGCCAGAGCTGCTCTACCAATTACCTGGAGATGAAGGACTGGCCTTTGGTGAGTTTGGATGGAAGTTTTATCAGAGACAACAAGGAAACAGCAGATTTAGTTAAGTTACCTTCATGGATACCAAAGCGACTCGTCTACCTTAACCCTTGAGCTCATTCACAGTAAAGCTGCTTCTATACGTATCGCTGCAGGCAACAACTAAAACGATGGCACCTTGATGTTCCACAGGTTTATACCTGTTTTACAGTTCAGCAAGTCTTTGCCGTCTTTATTGCTGGTTAGATTTTTGCACAACTGTCAGGTTTGTGTTATTTTGTATAATTTTGAATAACTCTTGCAGAGTTTATTAAAATATAATTAAACACTGAAGGAAAATAAGTCAAATAAATACTGTCGGTGGATTCAGCTGATCTGTGGTAAACCGTCCACTCTGGAAGTTTAAACAGATTAAAAACCTTTAAATTTGGTTTAAAAAAAAAGGTTTTGAAGTAGATGTTCTGTTTTGGCGCCCCCTTGTGGAGACGACCTGCACAGCAACTATTTCAATGTGGTCTTCATCACCACAGAAATTGTGATGGAGCAGCTCTGTCTCTTCTTCCTGCTGATAATAAACTTTGAGGATTTTTGGAATCAAATCTGACAAAAATGAGTTCTGGAAGGATCTTAAGTCCAGTTAGGAACGCTCTTTCCTAATATGTTGCTGTATTCATAATACTCGCTCCTTTTGGTGGTTTCAGGCTTTCTGTCACCATAGTATAGATAAAGATATTTTAATACGCAAATCAAAACTAACCTGCATAAAACGCGTGTGGATCGGTGCAGCTAAGGCCTGACTGGCTGTTTCAGCTGCAGAGTGGAGACTGCCCCTTACCATAGGACGGAGAAACTCTGAGCTGACATGTTTAGCAGGTTGTGAGCAGCAGCAGGTTGTTGTGTTGCTGAGTGTGTTTTTGTTTGCAGGGAGACTTTGGACAGTCACATAAGTTCTGTGCATCAGATGATCATCCGCTAGACTTCTACAGCCACAGCAGAACTGTCCTGGTTCACTTCAGATCTGACGCCTTCTTCACAGGAAATGGACTCAGCTTCACTTTTCAGATAGCTAGTAGGAGCCTTTCTAATTCTTTATAAATGTAGCTGTATGTCTTCTGCACACACACACACACACACACACACACACACACACACACACACACACACACACACACACACACACACACACACACACACACACACACACACACACACACACACACACACACACACACACACCTCCAATCCCTCCTCTATCCTTTTCTCCATCTCCGGCGCTTTAACCAACCCTCCTACTCTAAAAGTTCTGGCTAACCTTTGCAGTGTTTTCTGCTCGTCTGATGTAGGTCTGCTTGCGTTTCAGACTGCAGCAGGACACTTGAACAGGACTTTGGGTACCTGAAGAGTCCAGGATGGCCAGACATTTACCCCCACAATGTGGACTGTACCATCATCCTGAAGGCTCCACAGAACAGCTCCATCTCTTTATTCTTCAACAGTTTTGATCTGGAGAGCCACAGCAACTGTAATTTTGACTTTCTGGAGGTAAAAATGTGTGTGTGTGTGTGTGTGTGTGTGTGTGTGTGTGTGTGTGTGTGTGTGTGTGTGTGTGTGTGTGTGTGTCACTACAGATTACTGAATGTAAATGTGTCATCTCCCAGATCCGTAATGGGAGTACAGCTGTGTCTCCTCTGATTGGTCGGTTCTGTGGCAGCACTCTGCCCAGTCCCGTCTTCCCACAATTCAATCTGCTCTACCTACGCTTCAAGAGTGACTTCTCACTTGCTCGAGATGGCTTTGATGCCACGTGGACGTCATCTCCTCATGGTAAGTAGTTACTGTAATCATTTGTCACTGTAGTGCTTCACTGCAGCTCGTCTGGTGACTGACATGCTGACAGTTTTCTCATGAGAACTCCTGTTGGTTGACCTTCTAACGCTCATGTGCTCATGGCGCTCTTGTCTCCAGGTTGTGGTGGCACGCTGTTTGGAGATCATGGCTCGTTCACCAGCCCCAACTACCCAGGAACATATCCCAACAGTACTCATTGTGAATGGGGCATTATGGCCCCTCGGGGTCGTGTGGTGACCATCACCTTTGCCCAGATTAGTATTGATGACCCAGGAAACTGTCAGGACAATTTCCTCAAGTTGTACGATGGCTCTGGCCCATCGTCGCCGCAGATTGGACCTTACTGTGGATCGGTATGCATCTGAGGAGACAACCTGTGACGTCTTGGTCCAGTTAAACTGGTTTTATTTCATTTAACCAAACATTAAATGACTTGTAGAGCACCTTTCAGAGTCAGAGGACTCCAAAGCACTTTACACTACAGTGTATCATTCACCCATTCACACACACATTCACACACTGGTGGTGATGAGCTACAATGGGGCGCACTGACAGAGGTGAGACTGCCATACACAGGCACCACCGGTCCCTCTGACCATCACCAGCAGGCAAGCTGGTTTAAGTGTCTTGCCCAAGGACTCAACAGCAGCATTCTCTACCAGTAGCCAGGATTAAACTCACAACCTTTCGATTGGACAACCTGCCCTATCTCCATGCATGCTCGACACATGAGGTTCCTGATCTCACAGCCGAAAAGTCTCAGGTCTTGCACACCACGGGGAGCGTGCAGGGCGGAATTTTTTGTTTTCTTTTACAGTTCGGTGTTTGTGGCCCTAACTTCTAAGAAATAGTGAAGATTCTGTTTTTGTTCTTCTGTTCCACACCGACTGAATGTTTGAGTCCTCTCCACCTAAAGCTGTTTTCTTCTGTGTTTCCAGGAAACTAACGTCGCTCCATTTACGGCCTCCTCCCATCAGGTGTTTGTGGTTTTCCAGGGACAGTACTCCACCCTGCCTTCAGGGTTCAGACTCACATGGAGCAGCTAGATCACACACACACACACACACACACACACACACACACACACACACACACACACACACACACACACACACACACACACACACACACACACACACACACACACACACACACACACAGGATATGTTAAATCATGTTTAAAGTTGATCATCTACTGTTTCATAAATAAATCTTTAGAATATTAAGATAATAAAATATTTATGAAGTGCAGAAACGTCCTTTGTCTCGTTTATTGTTTAACATCTGAAGTGACTTGGTGACTCGCTGGAAAGGAAGAGTTTTCTCGAGTCCTTTCATTTGAAACTGAATATTTATATTATTGCCATTTTGAATTCCAGCCTTTAATGAGACCAACAAGCTGGGTTTAGTTGGTCTTCAACCAGGAGAAGCCAGTCAATGCCAGGATCTAGTTTTAACATGTTTAACACAGCTCTCTCTACTCTACTCATCAAAAGCTTTCATCTTTTCATTTAGACATGACGCTTGGATAAAGTCTCGCCGTGAGACTGACAAGTGTGTTTTTTCATGTTTTCCTAGGGAGTAAGAGTGAGTGTGTCAGCGTATTTAACTCTAGAGTTGATGCATGAATGTGATGAACCAAACAGAGCTGTGAATGAGGAAGAGTTCACATTTCTGAGATTTAGTTTCAAACCCGAGGCCTGAGAACAAAAAGATTAAATTTTTTCAAGTATTTTAGGAATTTGATTCAAGTTTTCCATAAAGATGATTAGTCGTCAGCTAATTGGCTCATGATGAGCTCTTTCCTCAGGGAGCATAAGTCACGCCCACCTACTTCCGCACTGTGGGTCCACAGAAGAATGAAAAAAAATTAATGCAAGTCAATGGGGCTAAAAATACTATTTTCTAATTCTGCTTATTATGAGCCATGGATTTCACACATGATGTCCGTGAATTTTAAAGACACATTTTGATACTAAGAACGTGTTTATTTTCGAACAGGGGGAAACTATTTTAGGGTTTTGTGTGAAAATAAGTCCAGAACTACAAATGTGTTTCACGAAAGTGACGTCATCGAACCTGACACGAGAAAACTGAGGGAAAATGGCTGTAAGTTCAGCCAACTTTACCCAGGAGGAAAGAACCATAGATACCACCATAAATCTGGCCATGTGGTAAGTAGCAGCTACGCTAGGGGGGAGGAGATTATGTGGTGATGTCACATATGCAATGTGCCAATTTCTAGTTTGTAGTCATGCTAATTACGAACTTTTACAAGCTAATAAATCTCAAAGTACGTGACTGGCATGGTCAAAACACCCATCATTACTTTTCATTTAAATTGCAGTACAACATATGTGTGATCCAGGGCGTAAGGCAAAGCGGATTAGAAAATAGCGTTTTTAGCCCCGTTGACTTGCGTTAATTATTTCGTTCTTCCGGGGACCCGTGATGCGGAAGAGACTTAGGCTCCAGTGGAAGGGGTAGATACGATACATCTGTGAAATGAAAAATTGAAAGTCTCATTTGAATCGCTGACTTGTTGACAGACATCAAATAAGAAATGTACTTTTCATGGAAGTCTGTCTCCATCCATGACAACTGGATCATTACTCTCAAACCCAACAAAGACCTGTTGTTCACAAGCTGGGCATGTTTAGGAAATGATGGGTTACAAATAATTCATTCTTTGTACTCAAATTTTAGCCAGAACTCGGAGGTATTAATGAATTCATCTGTGAACATAGAGTTAGCCGATACGCTGACGACACAGCCATCTTTATTCAAAGCAAGGGTGTGATAATAAAGCACTTCAGGTGAATCCATCTTTCTTAAGGCATTCGTTAAACCTGGTTAAGTATGATCTGAATGAATTTATACGGGAGGAACTAAAACCAACCAAAGTAAGAGGACAAATGGGGCCAACGGTTAATTTGTTAGTTAAAGCTGAAGGGTTGCCACGTATTCTAGTCAAGTATTAAATATATGCAGAAAAAATGTAACTGAATTTTTAGCTTCAGTAGGAGAAATAGAACGCACTGCTAAGAAATGAATCTGGTTAAGGATCTTGAGATTGAGTCACTTTGACTGAATAAATGTCATGTTGAGAAAATCTGGATAAAGGTTTTTATCTCACTTGGACTCGCTGTGGTTCCACAAACTGAAGGGGTTAGGGTCTGTTTGAAAGAGCTGGTGGGCTTCATTCATTGTTAATATGTGATGGCTTAATTTCTAATTTGTCAATAAAATAATTCAGTTTACATAAACAAATAGAGTTTTGTAAGATGGTGTTAAATACCTCCAGAGGGTTATGTGTGGGACACGCAGTGCAGAAGGATTAAAGTTGCAAATGCAAATGTTTGTTTTCACTCATAGCCCATATTTCATAAACACAAACACCAACAAGCAAGGTGGGTTTGGTGTGTTGCCCAAAGACACAACTGCAACACACTGAGCAGGACTCAATCCTGCAACCCTCGGGTTATGAAACTCGCATTGCCTCCTCTGCCACTGTCATCATGTCTTCATGTAGAATAATATCCTCTTTCTTCAGTGGTCCTAGAGTTAATGCCTTTACAGCAAATTTTGATAGATGTCATTTTTACCAACCAAAAAATTATTTAAAGAAATCCTATTTTATCTTTAAATTTCCCAAAATGTATCACACCACCATGATTAAGTATGGAATATATTCTCTGCTTTATTTCACATTAGACTCAAAGACCTTTGTACCAAAAATTTGTTTCTGCAATATTATTGTTATTAATTTCAGCAGGTTATACACATCGGTTATACATTAATTCTCTCTCTCTCTCTCTCTCTCTCTCTCTCTCTCTCTCTCTCTCTCTCTCTCTCTCTCTCTCTCTCTCTCTCTCTCTCTCTCTCTCTCTCTCTCTCTCTCTCTCTCTCTCTCTAGTTCTGTAGTTTGGTAGTGGAAACAAGCCATTACTACAGGCAGTGTTCACAAAGGTGGACAAGACAAAACTGATCAACACTCCTTTTAGATACCTTCAAAATAAAACAAACCACTTATGATCTTTATCTTTTATTATTGTTTTTAGTGCTGCAGCTGATAGCTTTTAACTTTACTACGTTTAATCTTGTTGGACTACACAGATTAATAAAATAAATTTTAAGAGTTTTACTAGTTAAATAGTTAGTACACCTCACGGTCTGGGTTACCTGTTAGTTGTACTAACTATGCTGTTAACGCTGATTTAAAACCACAGTAATTTTAAGTGGTATGTTTTAATTTGAAAGAACCTACAGGAAATGTTAATGAGTAATGTTTTACCTTATAAACACTCCATGTAGTAACTGTTTCCGTCCGCTAGAGGGCAAAAAGTCCTGCGTCTCTAAAGCCAGACAGTATGAGGTGTTCCATCCAGTTGACCTGAACATACAGAAACATAGGCAGAGTATGTGACCATCAATCAAATCAAACTACCGATTACAAATTATCAAACAACAGGTTATTTAGACAAATATATGATGTCTGTGTCTTGTACTACGAGACTTCCGCATTCTTTCGTGACGTCGCACTCTGTGGGCGTTACACCAAGAGAAAATCTCCCAATAAGGAACGGGTTTTAGACTCAAACATCCTGTAGGTAGTTTGGGTCAGAAATCTGGTTAGAACGTGTAACGGTTCGGCCCTACAGCCTTCCTCCAGACGGTAAGAGACTAACCAGCTGGTTAACGGTCACGCGCTCATCTAGAACTACATCCGGTCCGACTATAGCAGATTCCGTCTCTCCGTCTTCGCTCCGAGTCTCAGAACCATGTCCAAGTCTTTAAAGAAGATCGTTGAGGAAAGTCGAGACAAAAACCTCCCTGAGCTGGAGATGTGCGACAGGAGTATCTCCAACATGCTGGACGTCCCCGGACTCTGTAAGTGTGTGTGTGTGTGTGTGTGTGTGTGTGTGTGTGTGTGTGTGTGTGTGTGTGTGTGTGTGTGCGTGTGCGTGTGCGTGTGCGTGCATTGGACACAGACAGGGACTGTCAGAGGTCAGGTGTGTTACCTGGGTGGGTGGAACTACTGGGGAGTCAGAAGCTTTATTGGTGAGTCTGAGACAGGAGGTGTCCCACTCATTCGTCCTTAAATGCAGTAATACACAGTAAAGGAACCATGAACGGATAATGTCATCAGTCATCAGTAACAGGGTCACACAGGTTCTGCTGACAGATGATGGTGTTCCTGCTCAGTGGCCTAGTGGCAGAGTGTCCGCCCTGGGACTGGGAGATCGGGGTTCTAATCCTGGTGTGGGTCACATCCATGTCATAAAATGGGACCCAATACCTACCCGCTTGATACTCAGCGTTAGGGGTTGGATTGGGGGGTTAAACCACCTAATGGTCCCCGAGCACGGCCCTATCTAATGGGACTTTAACCGGATCCAGATTAAAGAACAGAGTTCTGTTTCATGGAACCTTCCAGTAACGTGTTTGTTATGTTCGTGTTGTTTCAGTCACGCTGTCAAACATCACTCAGCTGGTTCTGAGCCACAACAAGATCACAGGTAAGCTACACCAGCTAGATGAGTAATTACAACACTCTGCTCACCTGTACTCTAGCTATTATGATCAATATTAATATTATTATAAATTTTCGTTTTACTAATTTTAATCATACCAGTGTTTCCTCTGTGGGGCCCTCTGCCTTGGGGGTGGTGATTGACTGTGGCGGCCTGAGCGCTCCTAGGGGTGTGCTTAGGCGGTGGTGGGGGTTTCCGCCCTCCCTCCCTGGGCGCCCTGGGTTGGTGCCTTGGCTGCTGCCATCGATCAACTACTGCTGAGGCAGATGGCTCACCTGATGGATTTTCATTCATTACCTAACTCATCTGAACTCAGCCTAGTGTTTAGTAGTGCTGTTTTTTAGATTTTGTGTATGTGTGTGTGTGTGTGTGTGTGTGTGTGTGTGTGGGGGGGGGGGGTGCCTTGCAAATGGGTTGTGGGGGTGTAGCTCTCATAACTGTTCTTATATTTGTGGAGAAGGGATGGGAGTATGGGTTATATTGGGTCATTTTAATCTATAAAGCACGTTGAGCTGTATTTTCTTTAGTATGAAAAGTGCTATACAAATAAAGTTTGATGGATTGATACACTGTTATAACAGGGGGGGTGTCCGAATCCACGGGTAGGATGCTTGCGAGTACGGGTCCTCGCCGGTCTAGCAAGGCTAGACCAGAACCCAGCGGCTCTGTGACGTCATCGACCTCAAAATGCGCTCTTACAAGCATCCTTCCCGTGGATTGGGACACACCCAGGATCTTCTGCTGGTACAAGCTATAGCTGTTAAACCAGTAAATACACAGGACCAGAACAACACATGTCCCTGAGACTCAGCACCCGTCCACCTCAGACATATGTGGAGGAGTCTGATTTTGAGACACAGCTAGGGAAGTTATGTTAGACCTGCACTAAACCTATGATAATGCTATGCTAGAAAGTTTTCGAGATGTGCTAAATTCTTTCTAGTGGGCTACAGACATAGCGGTTAAAACGAGGGCAAGGTTTCAGAGATGCCCACAGACTCCCAGAAGCAGTGTCCTGCAGTAGTGAACAGGTGAGACGTGTCAGTGGAGCCGGTGACATCCAGAACATAGGTGGACACACCCAGTAGGAGGAAGTGACACGTGCATCTATGTGTGTTTTCTCTTCCACGTGCGGTTCTCCAGCTGTGCCTCCAAACATCTCAGAGCTGAAGAACCTGGAAGTTCTAAACATGTTCAACAACCAGATTGAAGAACTTCCTACTCAGATCAGCAGCCTGCAGAAGCTCAAACATCTCAACCTTGGGTAACAAACACACACAGGAGCCTCTAAAGCTGCTGGTTTAGCCCCCAAGTCTTTCTTCAGTTCAGGTTTAATGATGATTCTAAAATCAGCTGCATCAGTCACCACGCTGGAATAAGATCATACATATTCTTTCATCCATCCATCACGTGAGGGAAGTTTCACTCTCCCTAACACATCTGAACTGATCTCCTGTCCTGTAGGAGCTAAAACCCGGCAGATTATAATCTCAGATTAGTTCAGGTCTTGTGCAGAAGGCTCCACAGATGAGCTGAAAGCAGCAGATGGTGTGTTTTTAACAGGATGAACCGTCTGAGTGGCCTTCCCAGAGGGTTCGGTTCTTTACCTGCTCTGGAGGTGCTGGACCTGACCTACAACAACCTGAACCAGAGCTCCCTACCAGGAAACTTCTTCTACCTGAGTGAGACCCAGTGCCTGCACACACACACACACACACACACACACACACACACACACACACACACACACACACACACACACACACACACACACACACACACACACACACACACACACACACTCAGTGTAACCATACATCCAGCTCACCAGACAGTTTCACTGACTTTTATCAAAAGTTAAAACCTGAAGGTCAGTGATTCGGTGAATCTCCTATTTTATAGGTTTAGATATTTTCTAAGTATCTAAAGTAGACTTTAGAAGTCCGAGACACCCACAGCACGGAGCCATGCGCTCCGTCAGGGTGGAGAACCAGAGAACCAGGTGGGGTGATGCAGCAGCACCACAGGTACACGAGCATAGCACGTCAGATGTTTGGTTTAAACAAGCAGCATTAGCTAAACAAACGGTCTGCTGCTAAATCCCAGGGATGTGACTTCTAGTGTCACGTTGAGATCAGGAGGGTTGGACCCAATATGCCGAACCCTAGGATGACAAGAGGCAGGAGTGGAGATAAAAGTAAAATCCTTTATTAAGGATGAAAAACAAAATAAACATCCAAAAGGGCAGGAATTCAAAACCGATTATCAAGACACTGCGAAGAGGGGGGGGGGGGGGGGGGGGGACGGACAACGCTGACAACATCAATGGACCGACAACACAGAGAGACACAGACAGGATTATGTACACAGGAGCTAGTTGATGGGAGACGAGGGGCAGGTGCGTGGGGAATTGGGCACAGGTGAAAACAATGAACTGAGGAGAAGCAGGGGAAGGTGTCAGCCTGGGAGTCATGACATCTAGATCAAGTTGAAAAGATCTGAATACCAGACATCAGCCACTAGTTTGGAGCTGGTCTGGCTAGCCACACTCTGTTAGAGCACCTCTTCCTGTTTCCAGTGACTCCGCCCACTTTGAGGGACAAGCTCTCCAGGTGATGTCCTTACTTTACAGAACATGACTTAAAGATGACTGAACTGACCTCTGATCAGATCTCCAGAACGAGCTCCTACTGAACAGAAGCCTGTGTTATCAGACACTGGAGGTATCTGATCATTCGACTTTATGAAGGTACAGATACTTTGGCGGTTTTGTGTGTTTTCTAAGCTTAACGTCAGTCTTTTCCACAGACCATAGCTGTTTGGTTGTTCTTTCCTGGCTTTTGGCATTTGGTCAGATCAGTTATGACTGGGATGGAGCTGCACTATAGGTCTGCTGCATTAAGGTGATGCTTTTGTGGGGAAAACATCCAGGTGGCCCAGAAGGACATTCAGGGGATATCCCTGAATGTTCCGTACACCTGCAACTGGAATCTCAGATGGAAAAGATCTGAACAAAGCTCCACTCTGGTGTGGAACATCAGTATCTCCTCTGCATGGTACCATGTACAAAGATGCTGTTCACAAGTCAAATTCAATTCAACTCAAAGATACTTTATTAATCCCAGAGGGAAATTCGAGTCCGCTTCTTGTGAGGCATACCTAGGACTCTGCTTGCAGGTCATTGAGGTTCTGTGGTCAGGGATTATGACCCTCTACACAGTGATTTAGTTGATCTCGTAGGTTAATGATATTCCAGGGTGGAGAAGCTGTAGACCTCTCCATTTGATCCACAAAGATAAGAGCAGGCCCATTGCTCGTGGTGGTGGCTGCTGCCACAGTCCCATTTGAAAGTGTAGGGCAGGCCCGTATGGATTAGACACACTTGGCCACAACAGGAGCTGACGCCTAGTGTTCTCCATAGTCTCCAACAGTGTTGGTGGACATAATTTCTTCAGTTCTATTGTGTGGTACCATGGAGCAGCACCACGGGTGTGTACCACTGCACTGGACCTTGGTGCTGTACTGTATAGTTCGTTGTTGTGTTAAATACGGATGCAGTAGGCATGTAGAGTGTGTGTACCATCTGCATAAGTAATGGACCCCATCCATTAAAGTTGTAGAACATCATGGTTCCACATGAACATGAGCTAGAACTCTAGAACAGTGGATCCAATAGCAGGTTCTTTACTGTTAATGGCCTTGGAATGATCTCCAGAAACCACATAAAAGTGAATAATAGAACAGTTTCACTGTTATTCATGTCACCGGTCACTTTATTGGGTATACCTGAGCTGCCTTAATCCTTCGTGGCATAGATTCAACAAGGTACTGGAAACATTTCTCAGAGAGTCTGGTCCATATTGACGTGATAGCGTCATGCAGTTGCTGCAGATTTGTCGGCTGCACATCCATGATGTGAATCTCTCGTTCCACCACATCCCAAAGGTTCCCTAGTGGACTGAGATCTGGTGATTGTGGAGGCCATTTGAGTACATTTAAGTCATTGTCATGGTCAAGAAACCATTCTGAGATGATTTGAGCTTTTTAACATGGTGAATTATCCTGCTGGAAGTATGCATCAGAAGATGGGTACACTGTGGTCATAAAGGCATGGACAAGGTCAGCAACAATACTCAGGTAGGCTGTGGCATTGCAGCGATGATCAGTTAGTACTAAGGGGCTCAAAGTGTGCCAAGAAAATGTTCCCCACATCATCACACCACCACCACCAGCCTGGACTGTTGATACAAGGCAGGATGGATCCATGCTTTCATGTTCTTGATGCCAAATTTCGACCCTACCATCTGAATGTTGCAGCAGAAATCGAGACCCATCAGACCAGGCAACATTTTTCCAATCATCTATAGTCTAATTTTGGTGAGCCTGTGAGAATCGTAGCCTCAGTTTCCTATTCTTAGTTGACCGGAGTGGCACCTGGTGTGGTCTTCTGCTGCTGCAGCCCATCTGCCTCAAGGTTCCACGTTCAGAGATGCTCTTCTTGCCAGACTCGTCCACTCTCTATTCTACACAGAGGACCAGTCTGGAAACTCAGAGGTAGAGAGCACCATGAGGGGCGGGACTAGCCAGCTCAAAAGTAACCACTGAACTGCCGCTCACTGGACGGTTTCCCTTTTTCGGACCATTCTCTGTAAACCCTAGAGATGGTTGTGCGTGACGATGCCAGAAGATCAGAAGTTTCTGAAATACTCAGACCAGCCCGTCTGGCACCAACAACCATGCCACGTTCAAAGTTACATAAATCACCTTTCTTCTCCATTCTGAAGCTCGGTTTGAACTGCAGCCAATCATCTTGACTATGACAACATGCTTAAATGCCACCATGTGATTGGCTGATTAGTAAGTTGCGTTAACGAGCGATTGGAGGGTGTACTTCATAAAGTGGCCGGTAGTTTGGGAACGTCTGGTTGGGAGTCTGAGACTGTGTTGTTTGTCCTCCAGCCACTCTTCGAGCTCTTTATTTGAGCGACAACGACTTTGAAGAACTTCCTGCTGACATCGGGAAACTCACCAAGCTGCAGATTGTAAGTAGATGGTAATACTAAGAAGTACTAATATACACGTTCCAACCAGTCTTTACTCTCATTTCCAGCATGGATGAAATGGTTATTGATTCCAGAGGTTACTTTATGATAATTCCTAGTATTGCTATTGTAAAAACGATTTTACCAATAAAAGACTTTTTGTTATTAAAGTTATTAAAGCTACAGTTAACTAGTCCAACAGACACCGTGTCCCAAACGGAGGACACTAAGGTGTGAGAGGACTTTCGTCTTCAACAAAGACCGGATCCGTCGTCGGACTGGATTTTAGATTTTAAGTGTTGGAAAACTTTTGTCTCTCCACCTGAAAAACAAGAGGAAAGCAACTCTTTGTGACGAAGAAACCGGGACCCAGCAGCTCATCTGTAGCGGCAGGACGAGGTGCTTTACTGGATTGATGCTCGTTCAGTTCCTCTCTGGATTATAAGGTTAATGACCGACACCCCTCAAAAATTAGAGGAACACTTCACTGGATCTCCATCCTGATGTTACGTCTAATGTGTTAGCCACATCATTCAATAACAATGATGATTATTAACCTACAGACGGCTTAATAAAAGTCCACAAGTTATTCATGAAATGAAAGAGACGGATGTAGCAGACAGTCCAGATTTCTGACATGTCATTTCAGCAGCTCTGTATGGTCCTCTAGTTTGTTTGCCTTCTAGTTCTGGTGGTAAATACCGGTGGAGCTCCACTAGAGGTCATCGGACCCTCAGATCAGCCTCATCTAAGATGTTCACACTATTGTTTCGCTGGAGGTCTCTTAGAGCTCTAGCAGGACTCGCTGCTGATGGGGACCGTCAGGGCCCCTGTCCAGCTGTCTGAGAGTTAATGTCTCCTGGAGGCTCTAACAACTGAGCTGGGAGGAACCGCAAACCATCTGGCAAGATGTTCTGTCCTGGGGTCCAGGTACCTCCTCCTGCTCCCAGTAGTCAACATCCTGCTGACATGGTTCCGACTAGAACCTTGGTAGGGTCCAACCACAATGCTGGAACCAGAACTTGTCCTTGAGTCTCGTTTGATCCATATCTGGGTTTTAATTTGACAGTTTGTCTTCACTAGATCATCTCAGTTCAGTTAAAATACAAAAACCACAGATTTGTCCTCAGAACATGTTCTTATGAGATGCTGCTCGTTTAAAAAGGCCTGTTTCTTTCTCTCTCTCTCTCTCTCTCTCTCTCTCTCTCTCTCTCTCTCTCTCTCTCTCTCTCTCTCTCTGTTTAGTTGAGTCTTAGAGATAATGATCTCGTCTCACTGCCTAAGGAGTTGGGGGAATTGACTCAACTGAAAGAGCTTCACATCCAAGGAAACAGGCTGACCGTTTTGCCTCCTGAGCTTGGTAACACACACACACAGAAGCAAGAGGATGCTCTCATTACGCTTTAAGTCCATTTTTTTATACACTACACTTCCAAAACATGTCAAACTCAGCAGTTTAGATGGCACCAGACAGGAAGTCAAACACAAAATGAGTGTAAAATGTTCATAAACTTACAAAATAAAAGTCACATGCAGGTAAACGTACGTCATTTCCTGTTAAAACCCTCGTATCTTATATAAACAGAACAGAAAATAAACCAAAAAAAAGTTCATCTTTCCAAGAAAGTGTAAGGTTTGTGCTTTCCTATTGCCTAGACAAGTGGAACAATAAGTAAAATGTCTCATTACATCATAAAAAGGAGTAAAATAGAATTGGAGACAAGGTGTTTTTAAGGCTTTAGTAGTTTAATGGCTCCACACAACAAAAGGTGCTCACAAACATCTAGCTGTGTTCGTTATCTAAGTGTGATGGTTCTCTGTCTGCAGGTAATCTGGATCTAACTGGTCCTAAACAGGTGTTCAAAGCTGAGAATAATCCATGGGTCACTCCCATTGCAGACCAGTTCCAACTGGGCATCTCCCATGTTTTTGAATATGTTCGTTCAGAAACCTATAAGTAGTAAGTACTCACCCAGATACTGGACAGACCAGTCTGGGTCTCTTCTTGATACACTTTATGTGTGTGTGTGTGTGTGTTTGTGATGAGAACAAAGGTGATTGTGATTTTAGAGCAGGAAGGAACACAGTGGTGCTGTGTTTCTACAGTCAGGTCTACCTGAGCTCTAGAGCTCCAAAGACGTCTCGTTTGAATAACTAGAAGATTTAGTACCGGTCTGTTGTGATGGAGAAAGCTCAGCCGGAAGGCGAAGCTATACCGGTCGATCTACGTTCCAACCTTCACCTATGGTCACGAGCATTGGATGGTGACCAAAAAGAATGAGATCTTGGGTACAAGCGGCCGAAATGAGTTTTCTCTGCAGGAGTCTGGGCTCTCCCTTAGAGACGGGGTGAGAAGCTTGGTCATCCGAGAGGGGCTCGGAGTAGACCCGCTGCTCCTTCAGGATGGCTCCTGGACGCCTCTCTGGTGAGGTTTACCGGGCACGTCCAACTGGGAGGAGACCTAAAGGAAGACCCAGAGCACGGCTGGCCAGGGAACGCCTTGGGATTTCCCCAGAGGAGCTGGCTGAGGAGAGGTAGGTCTGGGCCTCCCTGCTGAGGCTGCTACCCCTGCGACCTGACCCTGGATAAGCGGATGAAAATGGATGTATGAGTTGTGTTGTGTCACAGCCACAGGGTTAGACATGAGTTCACTCATAGACACGTAGAGTTATGTTAGACAAGGGGACAGAGAACCTGGCTCCAGTTGGTTCTCCTAAATCAGGGCTATTCAATGCTGGGCCTCGAGAGCCGGTGTCCAGCATATTTTAGTGGTTTCTCTGCTCCAACACACTAAATTAAGTGGTTGAGTCACCTGCGCAGCAGCTCATCGGGCTCTGCAGAAGCCCGTTAATCACCTACCAATTGAAGTCAGGTGTGCTGAAGCAGGGTTAAAACTAAAATGTGGTGGAAACCCTCGACGCCCGTAATTGAATATCTCTGTGCTAAATCTTTATGTTTCTTCTTCCTTTTTGTCTTTGCTTCTCCTCGCTGAACCTTCTGCTCATTAATGCTTGCAGAAAACTCTTAAAAGACTTCACAGCACTCATGGAGGAAAGTTGGCTGCAAAATAGAAGGTTAACATTGAGTCAGTGGCCTTTGGTCCCCCTGCACACTCATCACACACTTAGATTTTACATTTAAACATACTGACACACACAAGAGCAGAGGAAGGCACGCAGTCCTCCTCCTGCTGACGTGAACATGCTTGCAAACAGAACTGGCTCTGATTAATTAGCCCATGTGGGATAGAAGAACTCCATAAAGACAATCAGGAATACGAATCTCTTCATTTCCCTTTTTCCCTCAATTAATTGGCTCTAGCGGGTCATCACTGCAGCTGCAGAAAGACACTTGCACACACACACACACACACACACACACACACACACACACACACACACACACACACACACACACACACACACACACACACACACACACACACACACACACACACACACACACACACACACACACACACACACACACACACACACACACACACACAAAATACAGTGTAAAGTGAGGGCAACTGTGGAAAGGACATCTCCCTTTTACCATGAAAAATGGCTGAACTTGGCTCTGAGTGGGTAGCCTTCTGCCTGGACCAACTGGGTTCTGAGAGGACAAGAAGTAGACCGAGACAAACATGACAGGACCAGTCATCGTTACTAGGAGAGAAAAAAGGTAATCGAAACCAGTAAATACAAACACGGAGAGTACAATCAGCAGAGCGGTAATGTGGTGAGCCTAAGCCTACAGCAGCATAACTAAAGGGATGAGCCGGGATAACCCAAGCTGAACGTAACCAGAAGACATCAAAAAGGAGTGTGAAGCCTCATCTTAGAGGTATATAAATAAATGACTTAGTTGCCCATAAGAAATTTCGCCAACTCTGCATCTGTCTAGGTACGTGCACTAACACTCATTTGTACCTAAGCAGATGGCTAACACTATTGGCTAATGCTAGGAGCTCAATTCCAATTGCATGAGGTTCTACAGGATGGGGGGCGGGCTCAGAAAAAAATTGCCGTATGGCTTCCATTATATCACCAGCACAGGGTAAGACGGTCACGTTTATGGATTTCCCAAAAAATCTTCTGAATTCCTGTGAAAAACTGAAAGCTGTGACTGCATTGATCATTTTAGCATCACATTCTTATTTATTCTGGATTTTATATAATTTAGTCAAGAGTTCCTGTCAGCCTCCATTCATCCATTTTCTTCTGCTTATCTGGAGTCAGGTTGTGGAGGCAGCAGCCAGAGTCCAGATGCCCAGACTTCCCTCTCCCCAGCCACTTTAGTCAGCCCTTCCAGGGGAATCCCAAGGCGTGCCCTAACCATCCGAGAAACATAGTCCCTCCAGCGTGTCCCGGATCTTCCTTTAGGTCTCCTCCCGGTTGGAAGTGCCCAGAAAGGCATCCAGAAGGCATCCTAATCAAATACCTGAGCCACCTGAACTGGCTCCTCTCGGATGTGGAGGAGCAGCGAATCTTCTCTGAGCCCCTCCCGGATGATGGAGCTTCTCACCCTATTTCTAAGGGAGAGCCCAGAAACCCTGTGGGTCAGCTCTCCTTTCACCACAGCAGACTGGTTGCACATCTCAAGATAAAATTCTGAGGCGCTTCACAAACCCCCCCTAAAAAATTTAAATATACAAAAGATTTCATAAAATGATTAAAAATATGTTTAAAATGAGATTGAAATTAAATTGTTATTAAAAAATGTAAGGAAACAGAGAGAAAATGAAAAGGAATAAATGAAATCAGTGGATCCCGGCAAAGGCGGAATAGGAGCAGAATAAGGAACGGGTGGTGACAAAGGTCACGCAGAAGCCAGCCTGAACAGGTGGGTTTCAGCTGCTGTCTGGAGGAGACTGCTGAGTCCACTGATCTCAGGCTCAGGGGAAGAGAGCTCCAGAGTCTGGGGGCACAGCAGCAAATGGTCTGTAGCCTAGTGTGCTGCACAACCAGTAGGCTTTAGTCATTGGACTTCAGGGACCTGCTGGGGGTGTAAGAACTGAGAAGATCACCAAAGGATCTTGGAGCTTGTCCGTGTAAGGCAAGTGAAAAGTGACTTGCAGTAGTCTAAGCGTGAGGAGATGAAGGTGTGGAGCACAGTCTCAAGTTCAGAGCGGGACAGAGTGCGACTCAGCTTAGCAATGTTCCTGAGATGGAAGAAGGAAGAGTGAACAAGAGAACTGACATGAGAATCCAGGGTGAGAGCTGGGTCAAAGGTCACACCAAGATTCCTGACAGAAGGTTTGGTGTGAGAAGAAAGCTGACCGAGAGAGTCTCTGACTTTGGGAACCAGCTTGTCTGGAGCACAGATGAGGATCTCAGTCTTATCTTCATTCAGCTGAAGAAAGCTCCCACCATCCAGGTTTTAATAGAGTCCAAGCAGGTGTGTAACAGCTGCAGCTTAGACATCTCATGGGGCTTAAAGGAGATGTACAGTTGGATGTCATCTGCATAAAGATGGTAGGAGATTCCTTTAAAGGAGCTCAGGATGTGCTGAAGAGGAGGAGGAAGAGCAGAGGCCCCAGCACAGAACCTTGTGGGACATCATGGGTGATGAAGGTGGTTGAACACCTAAACAGAGAGACGCCTACAGAGAAAGGACGCTCAGACAGATATGAGAACCATTCCAGAACAGATCCTGATATGCCTACCCAGTTTCTCAGTCCATCCAGCAGCTGGTGATGGTCAACATGCTTTACAGGATTTTCAAAGTAAAACTCAAACTTTGCAGCTGAAACAGGAAAATGCATGATAGCAGGCAAAAATGGGTTCGGTTTTTCTTTTCCATGAGGAAATAACAATACCACATGTTAAAAAGCTCCAAAAAGTGGATTTTTCCATGACATGGCCCCTCGAACAAGTCCCACATTGATTTAGAGTGGGTTGCATTACTCCAGGGTTGCGGGCGAGGCTGGTAGAGTACGAACTAAAACAATTAACTCGTTAAACGTTTTATTCTAATAATCCTGAATGTGCAACCCAGTAAGAATCTAGTGGTGACACCATGGTCTTTTTGCTCCACAGTCTTTATGGCAGACATATGCAGGCTAATCCAGAGCCTCCAAAGAAGAACAACGATAAGAGCAAGAAGATCAGCCGCAAGCCGCTGGCTGCAAAAAACAAATGAAGAGGACGTGAGAGGTGGAGCTGAAGCTGAAGCCAGACTCGCTGCATGTGCCTTTTTTATCTAGTCCTCTACGGAGACCCTAGAGGTTTCTGCATGTATACGCTTGCTTCTCCTGAACTCATTAATATGCTTCTGATTTTATTACTTGTTCCAACTGCTCTCAGAGGTTTCTCTCAAGAGTCTGAGGTACCTGTTGGTTTTCTTCTGGTGAAACCATGGGGCTGGTGTTCTTCTCCGGACTGCTGCTCCAGACCAGTAGGAACCAGGATGTGAGACTCTGGGAGGACGGGTTCAGCTGGATAAGAAGCTCTATGATTTCCACAAGTTGCCTTGACTTTGATGCCAGGTTTAAACTGTGTGTGCCCACGGATCCACCTGGTGCAGCTAAATCTCACACGGCTTTATTTAAACTAGAAGCAAAAGTAAATATAATCCATGTTTTCTTCTAAACACTCACCAGTGTAGCTTGGTGTGCTTTTTTACCTTGTGTGCCCCCACAGGTCATTTCAGTGTTTATTAAATATGATACATGATGTGTGTCCTATTTTCTGACTGATGGTCTTTCCACCCCCCTCTCTCTCTCACTCGCTCACACACTCTCTCTCGCACTCGCTCACACACACCCACACACCCTCTCACTCGCTCACACACACACACTCTCACTGGCTCACACACACACTCTCTCGTACTCGCTCACACACACACACACACACCCACACACCCTCTCACTCGCTCACACACACACACACTCAGGGGCAGATTTAGCAATTTGGGGGCCCAAGGCGAACACAGACATGGGGCCCCTTACACAAAATTTTCGACAATCTTACCTTTAACTGGATTTACGAAACTCCCCTCTTCTGACGAGTTATTTTCCCTTTATATTAGTCCTCCTCTTTTTTCCTGTATTTCCTTCCCTTTGAGTGCTTTCAATATTTGCTCTGCTTTCTTCTTCCTGTCAGTGCTCCTGTGCTTTAGTCTCAGTTATTTTTTTTTCTATTTTCCATTTTGGTCTGTTTTCCTCCCTTGAAACATTTTCTATTGTCTTTCCTTTCTGCTTCCTTTTGATGTTTACAGCGAAAAATGATGTCACTTTCAGAAGTGAAAATAAAAGTTTTTATGAAGCAAGCTGCTTCTTTCTCTTATTGGAGCCACTAGGATAATTCAATTTCATGCTTCATGTTTTGACTATCGCTTTAGGTTTGTTACGAACGCCCCCGCCTCTCTTCTTCTTCTTATTTGTGGTCTTATGGCACTTGGCAAACAACAGTTTGGGGCATTACCGCCACCAACTGGATTGGAGTGGAATGACTACCAATCACTTCCAGTTTGTGCATCGCCGTCTTAATAAGCCTCTTATGACCATAATTATAACGGGGCCGCCTGGTATTTTTTTAATCTTATGGCTGTAAAATTGTAATAAAAAGTGCAAAGTGTGTGTAACTCTCCTTTTTTCAGAACAACCTCGGCTTTTAGTGTATGGTTTGTATTTAGAATTTATTTCTATTAAAGCCTTTAAAAAATCAGCTTAAAAGTGAAAAAAGCAAAAAACGGATTTGAATTTTTTACATTTATTACTGAACAGGAACATCAAAATTCCTGGGCAAACAATTTAAACTTTGAACTGAAATGCATCTATTCTTAAAAAAGTGTGAACCTTGGTATCTTTTTTAGCAGATTTAAGACCATTTGTTTTTGTAAACTTTCAGATGTTTTTATTTGATGGTAGGCCTTGAAGCAGTTTCTCTCCAGCTGCAGGCAGAGCGCACCTCCCACTGCCACGGGGTGCTTCTCTTGCACACCGTGCACTGTTATACCAAAAACTTTTGTTTTAGCAAAAATAATTTTTTATGGTAAAAAGATAAATAATGCTGGAATGAAGCTGAATCTTACAATTATCAAATAGTTGAGGGTTGTTCAAATAAAAAAATAAAATATAAAGACGGAACAGTCATTTAATATTTTGAACATTTTAATTAATTAAATAACATCGATGTGTGTGTGTGTGTGTGGGGGGGGGGGGGGGGGGGGGGGGAAATAATGCAGCCTGCCTAGTGTAGTCCATTTATTTCATCCGGCTCTGCACAAGGCTGCAATTAAACTGTTAGATGTGGCAGGAAATAAACTACAGTAATATACCACTCTACAGGCACATTTTGATGAGCGACAGTTTACTAAGACTAGGCTAGGCAAGGTGAGACTCAGGGCTGATGCTGTGCTTGTTCATCGCCCTGAACCAAGGAGGAGGAAGGATCCCTCAGTGAGAAGTACAGCAGAACCACTGCATGTTGATCCACTGACCAGTGACCACACATGTTGTACTCAAGTAAACAGTGGTACGAATCTTTAGAAATATTAGACATTTGTATGTATTTTATTGAAAAATTATTCTTTATTCTAACAGTGCCATTATAATTTCAGAGAAAGAGGAAAACAGCAGCAGCAGTGAGGCAAATGAGATGAGGGACAGTGAGGGGGGACATGAGATGGTATCAGGAGAGGGGGGGGCATCCCAGGAAGCCATGAGCAGCCAGTGTCAGGGCCAGGAGGAGAAAGGAACAGGCTGGAACCAGGGAACCCAGCTGGAAAACCTAAGGGAGCAAATAGAAAATCCAAAAAGCATGAAAAACACAAGAGGCATTAAATGGAGTAAACAGACAATCAAAAAGGCCGTACAGCTCTGTTTTTCAGTGGGTTCAACAGGCTGCAGGTTTCTTCAGGACACGAGTATCCCTCTGCCTGATGTTAGAACCCTGCACAGACAAATGCAGCCCGTTAAACTGGAACTAGGTGTGTTAGGAGAGGTGTGTGACATGCTCAATTTGAAGGTTAAAAATCTGACAGAGATGGGAAGAGAGTGTGTGCTTACTGTGGATGAGATGGCAATCACTCCAGGCGTGCATCACTCCATCACAGACCCAACTGGGATTTGCCACCACCGTTGTTTCTGGTCAGCTCTCCGCTCCGCCACTATGAAAACATGAAGATGGACACACAACACAGTTTAACCTTTAATGGTTACATAAGATCTTTGTTTTAGTTATTCTTTGACATTTATTTATTGATATTTATGTTATTGTTAATTCTTATTTCTTGTTATTCCTTACTTAATAACAAAACTGCAAATGCTAATATTATAAAGCAAGTGGAAAGGAGCAGTTTTATGGAAAATGTCTAATTTTTAAAAGTTATTGTGTTCGACTACTGTTCTTGAAATATCGTAATTCTATTCTTATTGAGTCCACAAAACAGAACACATCTTCTTACGCTCGTAATCCTGTTTGTCTCATGCTTCAGCAGCGTGTTGCAGTCAGTGTTATTAACTGAAAAATATTAAATAATTACTTGTCTTCACAATCACATTATTGGTCTCTCCACATCACCCCGCTTCTCCTCCAGCTTCACTGGCTGCCAGTCAACTTCAGGGTTCATTTCAAGATCCTGGTTCTGGTCTATAGGGCCTTACATGGACAAGCACCATCTTACATTGGTGATCTTCTTAGTCCCTACACCCCCAGCAGGTCCCTGAGGTCCAGTGATCAAAGCCTACTGGTTGTGCAGCACCAGGCTAAAGACCAAAGGTGACAGATCATTTGCTGCTGTGGCCCCCAGACTCTGGAACTCTCTCCCCTGAGCCTGAGATCAGTGGACTCAGTGGTCTCCTTTAAAAATCAGCTGAAGACTCACTTGTTCAAGCTGGCTTTTGTATGACCTTCTTCACCACTCTCTCTTTATTCTGCTCTCCCCACCTATTCCACCTTTCTCAGGATCCACTGATTTCCCTCTGTCCTATTCACTCTCTCTCTCTTTCTTGACATTTTTTAATCACAATTGCCTATTTTTGCTCATTTTAATATATTTTAAAACATTTTCTAAAAGCTTTTTTATATTTTTACATTTTTTGTTTTTGTGAAGCGCCTCGTGATTTTTATCTTGAGAGGCGCTATAGAAATTATATTTTCTTCTTCTTCTTGTGCTTCCATTTCTGATGCATGTTCGTGTTGATACAGCAACGTACTGTACAAAAAATCCCAAATAAAACTAATAATGTAAAAAGTTTATAACCTACTCAAACTGGGGAATATTTTTAAAACGTAGGATCAAACAAATTGAAATAAACCCGTCTACAGCTTGTTTAAACCCTCCTGCTCACAATCAACAAGCTGCACACAATTAGCTTGTTAAAGGTTATCTAGCAAAAACTGGCCCCACAAAATATCACCGTTGACTTATTTTGGTACGAAGCGGTTAGCTAACGCTTCACAATGCAACAAAATGATGACATTTCTTCAACTTTCCGGAGAAAATCCTTCCGAAACACCGAAAATGAACTGCAGTCAATGCAGCAGCGGGGCTGTTTGGAACTATTCGAAACTACGTGAACCACGTGATTTCTGTATTCCATTCTTTCCACAGAAGTCTATTGAGTGTCGAAACTCTCTCTCTCTCTACAGCTCTGACAGAACCCTGCCCTCCTCTCCCAATGATTGGACAGGAATTTGAGAAACGTGATTGGTAGCTAAGACTCGTGCTCTCATTGGTTCCACCCAAGTTCCTCCCACCGAAGCTAGAATTGAAACAAAATTATTTGTAACGCTGTAGATTTGAGGTTTGTACCTGTAGAATGAAATATGTGTTTTGAGAGTTTTGATTTCAAACATGTACATTGATTTTTTTATTTTGGAAGTTGCCAGGTAAAAACCGAAAGTTTCATGTTTCTGAATGAATGTTTGATGTTACAAAATGAGTAGAAAATGTAAAAATAAAAGTTTGATTTAAAAAAATAAAAAATGCATGTACTAAATGAAGATTTCCTGTTACAAAACAAGAAATACAAGTACAAATTGAGAATTACAAGTTAGAAAACTAAAGTTACAAGTCACGAATCCAAAGTTACATTTCATTAAACATGTTCCGAGTTACAAAACTTGGTACAAGTTACATTGAATATTGTCCCAATCCTAGCTCCATAGCAAAGCTGTTAAAAGCAAGACCTCACTACTGAGTTAATCTGTGGGGCCATTGAGAGTTCAGCACCTAGTTTTGCTCCGAGACTTGTCACGCACTGTTTGGGGTTGAAAGTTAAAAGGTCACAGAGTGTCTTATTTTATGGAAAGGAAAATAAAAAAGTTCAGAACAAGTAAAACACATCTGAACACTTTCTGAGTGTGAACAGGGTGATTTGAGAAAGAGCAGTATGAGATCTGAGCATTGAACCACAATAATGGATAAAATACATCAAAACCTTCTTAGCTGCAGGGAAAATCCACTGCTAGACAGGAAAATGGCTTAAATATATATTTTACATTAATACAGATGAACTCATGAACAAGACATGACTACACTTGAAGCATGGTTACCAACACATTCTCACTCCCAGCGCGTCAAAAACAAACGCTTGTTCAGCCACCCTCCACGTCAGACCCCAGACGCCAAAAGTGCCCTTTTTCGTTACTTATGTGTGAAAAGGGGTTTTCCCTTATTTGACTGCAGATCCCAATGCATCGTTACACTGACGCGATGGGATGTCCGCAGCCAGGGCACCAAACAAGCTCATTGTACCTCACCTTAACCTTATCCTCTTATTTAACCTTCCCCTCACCCCTATCCTAACCGTAACCATCTTGCTAGCGAACACGTTAGTGATGTGTCGATCGCTCTAACAGGTGTTCCGGGAATTTCTCCTACCCCGTAAACCGTCCTACCCGTCGTTCCTGCTCATGTGCGCGCATGCGCACAACACAAAAAGGGAAGCAAAGCGCATCCGGCTGTGATTTCATGCTACTCCGTTGTCAGATTTGCAGGAAAATAGGTAAGTAGTTAAGTATTCATACTTTTTATTGATTTATTTAAGACTTTGTGATTGTTCGTCAATATTAAAGTAAAGTCGCTATCTGCTTTCTGCACAAAACTGTCGAATTTGCAGCTTTGGTTAAGTCTGCTGTGGTTACTGGACATGTGGTATTTGGACAACACTTCTGAATCCGCAGCTTCGGTGTTTTAAGGCTGTTTCGGTAATGTCGCTATTTAATAAGTTAAATTTGCATTGTTAACTGCACATATTGAAGCTCAGAAGAAAATGTCTACTTACATTCATAGATATGGAGAAGAAGTGGGAAGAGATGTACACATTCATTTCTGCGGGCTCCTACCCTTCAGGATATGACAAGGCTCAGAGGCAAAACCTCAGAAGATATGCCTCAAAATTCAAATAAAAGGGTCAGTAATTTATTGTTAATCCTAACAACTCATATATGTGGTTACATTAAATTCTAAATATATATTGTTTTACTGCAGATGGAGAACTCTTTGTTGGAACCAGAAGAGTAGTAAAAACCATGGATGATGCCAGGAAGATTTTTCATGAGTTTCATTCATCTCTAATCGGAGGACACACTGGCACACACAAAACGCTAAATGCAGTGTGTTCCAGATTTTACTGGTTTGGTATGACAGTTGACATTAAATTTCCTTTTCAGTTCTTTGCCCCTGTGTTCTGTTGGGTCTATAAATGTCAAATATATGTATCTGTAAATATATTCAGTAAATATATACTGTAACTATAATGGAGTGAGTTCATTGTCAAAGTTTATATAGTCAGGTGTTCCAATCACTTCAATGGTGACAGCTGTATAACTTAAGCACCTTGGCATGCAGACTGCTTCTACAAACAAGTGCCAAAACATGCTACCTTTGTTATTATAAACTACAAGCATAAGAATTACGTGCCAAAACATGCTACCTTCGTTATTATAAACTAGAAGCATAAAAATTACGTGCCAAAGCATGCTACCTTTGTGAATATGACCTACAAGCACACTTTAATGGGTAAAAAGAAGTGTCAAACCGTACTGGCTTCATGAATATCAGCTACAAACATACTCTGATTGGCAAAGTTAAGTGGTAAACTGTCATACCTACTTAAATTTGTGCTGGAATTATTGTTTGGCAGCAGAAATGTGCATAAATTACGTACAGTAGGACATTTGGCCAAAGTAGGGCAGTTTGTCATGAGGCAGCGTAAAATTATCCTATGGGTAGGACGTTTTGTCAAGTAGGACGTTTTATCAGAACACCAGCTCTATGAAGTGAACGGCGGGAGCCGCCTCGTGATTGGTCGAGTTTGGACCGAGCCAACGCGAGGGGAGGTTTCAACTACCACGGTGGAGGTTAAAAGTAGAGGGTATGTGTAACCTCCCCCTCGCCAGATGGTATGTTCTAACGTTCCCCTTGGGCGGCAAATTCGAAAATTGACAGTCAGACTCTGACTGTCAGAGTCAGGATGCATGGGAAACAAACGCTTGATCACAATGAGAGTAACGTTTTAGGTAGCAAGAGGGTTAAGGTTAGGATGAGGGAGAGGGAAAGGTTATAAATAGTGAAACGTTAAGGTTTAGGTGCGGTTAAATGAGCTGGTTCTGTGCCGCATCAGCGGATATCTAATCACGTCAGTTTTACGCTGCACTGGGATCTGCAGTTACAAAAGGGAAAAACCCCTTTTCGCACATAAGTAACGAAAAAGGGCACTTTTGGCGTCTGGGGTCTGACGTGGAGGGTGACTGACCAAGCGTTTGTTTTTGACGCGCTGGGAGTGAGAATGTGTTGTGGTTACATGATGAGGTTAATCTAACTACCCCAAGCCAGGACTGCTGGGTCGTTAACCAACAACCGATCTAGGTTTGGGACGTGATCGTCTAGCAGCTGGACTTGTGTTTATTGAAGACGTTTGACTCTCATCCAACAGGCTTCTTGTTCAAGATGAGAGAAGAGACATGTTCAGTAAATCAGAGGAGTCTACTTACCTTTTTATTATGTTTTAATCACTTTACAAAAACACAATCCAGAAACTTCAAGAAGCCAAATACTCTGAACAGATTTGTTTATTCTGCTGCTTGGAGCTGCACAGGTGGCCTTCTCGTCCATGAGGATTGTCTAGTGTCCACCAGTCAGTTCTGCAACATGGAGACTGTTTCTTCATGGCTTTCTATAAAATAAGTCTTTGAATCACTCTTAGTCTGACCCCTCACCTGAGGAAATTCTGCCACGGGAGACCCCGCCTGGAGCCAACACCCTGACTAAACATCCCTCAGGATCCTGGGGGTACGCAAACCCACCCACCACGTTAAGGTGGTGATTCAGCGGATGGGATAAATTTAATTTTTGGTTGTTTTAAATAGGGGCTAACCCCCTTTGCAGCCAATTATTACCAAATAAACTCCTACACTATTATTCACTCTTGAGCTTTCCATGTTGAACCTGGCCAGTTGCTTAGAACTTGTTAGATAGGATTTGCAAATATATGATTTACATCTTGCCCTTACTAGAATGAGTCAAATAAAATGTACTGATAACACACTACTACTTAGGTATGTATGTAAGTATATAAAGTATGTATATATAAGTATAGAAGTGCCTCTTTACTCTCTGGTTTTAAATCTCTTTTGAAAACCAATTTTTATGATTTAGCTTTTAACTCAGCATGAGAGTCTTTTAGTCTTTTTAGTGTTAGTTCTTAAACTTTAGTTTTTATGTATCTTTATGTTGTGTTTTGTTTTGTAATGTTTTAATTTCTGTGAAGCACTTTGGTCGGTTTGATGCTGTTGTAAGGTGCTATACAAATAAAGCTGCCTTGCCTACTTGAAGCACACTCTAAATACTTTTTGATAAGAGACTGTTGATCTGATCGTTCCAGATTGATTCAGACTCTGGAGATTTATCATTTTTCTGTTGTGGCCAGTCACACCAGTTACTCACTCACTCAGCCAGACATTTTAGAGTCACTAATTAACCTAAACACGTGTTTGTGGGGGGAACCGGAGCGCCCGGAGAAAACCCACGCGTGCATGAGAGAGAACGTGCTCTGTCACACAGAGGGGTCACAGCTGGCATGTCAACCAGCAACCTCTGCAAGACGAAAGCACGACCATCTTCTAACATACAGCCCCGTTTTTTCTAAAGGTGTGTGAGTATTGGACGGTGGTTTGTGAAGGTGTGTGTGTGTGTGTGTGTGTGTGTGTGTGTGAGGGCAGGTAATTAGTTTATAACTTGTTCTCGTGTTTCCGCAGACACGTTGGAGTCATAAACTTTTTGAAGCGTCTCCACTTAGAAATGTTTTGCTGCGGTTTGACTGTTTGTGGAACGGCTTCTTCAGATGGAGACTCGTTACTGTGGAGACTTTGGCTTAACTCCAGAGTTTCCTGAACGATTTCAGTCTGACAAACGTCCGTGCCCGTCTGACAATCCTTGTCAGGATTTGTCTCCAGACTTTCCACACACGGCTGTGGTTCTGATGAATAAATCTCAGAACCAGGTTGGACCTCAGACCTGAGATGTTCTTTAAGCTGCAGTTTTAGGGTAACTAATTCCTCTTCATGCTGCTCTTTGAGTTTCTGCAGCTCTTGAACAAACTGCTGGTCTGACTCGACTTTCTCAGAGACTTGTTTGATCATCACATCTCTGAGTTCAGAGTTTCTCTCCTTCAAATCCTGGATCTCCTGCTGGAGATCTGAATTCTCAGAGACAAGAACTCTGGTATTGTCGAGTTCAGCCTGACAGCTCACCCTCAGCTGCTGCTCTTTGTCTAAACTTGATTTAAGTGTTTGACAAAGAGCAGATTTCTCTTCTAGCTGCTGATTAAACACTTCCAGCTGCTGAGACATCTTCTCCTTCACCTCGATTTTTGTGGAGTTAAGACTCTCCAGAGCTTTCACAAGGCTCTTCTTTAGTTGTCCAACTTCCTCTTTTAAATTCTCAGTAATTGCGTCTTTGTTCTGACTGTTTTGCTGCTCTTGAGCTAACTGGACTCTCAGCTGTTTTAAAGTGTTCTGCAGATCTTCACATGCAGTTTCTTTGTTCTGAAGCTCGATCTGTAAACTCTTCTCCTGTTGTAACTGGACTCTCAGCTGCTTTTCCTTAATAAAAGACGATTCCAGTTGATGACAGAGAGAAGATTTCTCTTCCAACTGGTGTTTCAAGGTTTCCAGCTGTGCAGAAATCTTCTCATCTGCCTCCTTTTTCATGGAGGAGAAATTCTCCAGCTTGTTTAAGAGATTTTCTTTCTCCTTGTGTAATTCTGCAATTTCCTTCTGTAACTTATTATTGATTATATGTTCGTTGTCACTCTTCTGTTTTTCCTGAGCTAAGTTGTGTCTCAGCAGTGACTCCTGCTTTGAACACTTTTGCAGTCTCTCACAGAGATTTTCTTTGCTCTGAAGCTGGTTTTGTAAAGTCTGCACCGTTTTTTCATGAGTCTCGACCTTATGCTGATAGTAATCTAATCCCTGCTCTAATTCGGTAATTTCTCTCTTGTAAAACACACAGTCAGATTCAGCTTTGGCTCGTCTCATTTTCTCCCTTTTTAGAGAATTTGTGGAAGCTTTCAAAATTTTCTTGAGTCCCTCCACTTGCATCAAAAGACGGTCCATGTTTCTTTGTTTTTCACAGACAGACGATTCCTGCTGGACTTTCTCAGGTAGAGAAACCTTTTGTGGTGGCTTTACACAATCTTCAGAGTCTGAATCGCTTTCCTCTTTTTAATTCTTGCCTTCTCCGCGCCACCCCTTGCTCTTTCTACTTTCCATCTTTCCGTCAACTGCATGGTCACGTGGTGCGCACAGGCGCATATGGGGGAAAAAGAAAAAAAAAAACGAGCTGCAGCCTGAAGGTAGAGACAGCAGGGAGGAGCGTATGAGATCAGCCCGGCGGCCTCAGTGCCATGACTGAACACCGGCACCAAAAAATAAAAATAAAATGATAAAAAACAAAAACGAGAGCACCGGCCCATGCGGCCCAAACATCGCGCGGCCCACCGGGAATTCTCCAGACCCTCCCGATTAGCCACTCCGGGCCTGAGCATGTCCAATCCCGTCTGCGGCCACATGTTCGTAATAAGAATATTGTGGCATTAACAGAGGGGTGCCGGCGGCAGGGCCAGATTAACACTTTGTTGTACCCTGGGCAACAATATTCAAGGGCCCCATCATCACGACCCAAGGATCACCATATGGTCACATACAGAATATTTTACTGTAATATGCAGTACATTTACTCAATACTTGAATGCCTGACATCACGTAACCCGCTCAGGGTAACCTTTGACCCACCTCGTGTGGACTGACCAATGAGGAGAGGGTCTTAACTTGAGGCCCTCTCTTCATTGGTCAGTCTGCATGAGACTGACTCTCAACTGACGTCCAAAGTCATAGGCAGCAAAGCGTCTCTGTGCAGCGCAAAAGCCCGGGTGGACAGTTTGTTTAATATAGGGTGATCATATTTCCATTTCCAAAAAAAGAGGACAGGGGATCTGTGCCTATGACATCACACTATGGCAACGCCACACAAACCACGTTGGGACCTATTTTTTTGTAAGAACTAAATTAATATCAGATTCTGCCAATAAAAGGGCTCTAAAACAATTCATATGTAAATATTTAGCATATTTATTGCAAAATCTCATTTTTCTGCTTTAGTGCTGCAACAAGGTTTTATGAATAAGAAATTATTATACCTTTTGTTTTACTACTGCATCGGTACGCTTCCTGTGCACAGATTATTAAGGATGCTTGTTTCAGCTGTGACATTAGACGATAGGATCAATGATAAAATAAGTTGTCACACACTCCACGGAAACTTTCAGAGAATCCACAAATAGTGGCTTTCAAATGGTTTTGTTACTTTTTGTGAGTTTAGAAAAGAAGCAGATGAGACAGCGAGTCTGATAATTTAGTTTTTCATCTGATAACATGCCAGCGATGTCTGAGGAGCTTTTACAAACACTGTATAACTAATACTCCTGGAGATGGTATGAATTACACAGAGGCTTCTGGGGAGCCCAGTTATGGGGGGTGGGGGTGGTCATTTTGCCTTGGCCCCCAAAATGTCTTGAAACGGCCCTGGCTGTGTGACTGAGTTTTGAAGGTGATCTGAATTGTATCAGATGTATAAATATTACATGTGTATAACTTATTGCTTTATACAAGTAAAAACGTGTAGTGGAGATAAATCTACCTACATTTTACTTTTCAACACTTTGTTTTGTTTTCTTGTTTTTATTTAACTATTTTCCTGTCCTGTCTGTCTCTCATCTTCCTGCATCTCCTCTAAAGTCTCCAGAAAAACTGCTGCCTGTCAGGTTCGTTGGCAGATCAGAAGCGTGACTGAGAGTTCGGTTGCCCAGACGCGGAGAGACGGAGATAACCGGCGTGGTTATCTCCTGAAGGTGTAGTTTGGAAGGTTTTGAGGGCTGGTAAGCCTGGAGACTCGATACAAAGTCTGGTGAGAACGATGACTGAGCAATGAATGAAACGCCGGCACTTCCTTAAGTAGTGTTGGCGCGATGACGTCAGTCGCCACGTTGGTGGCAGGAATGAATGGAATGCAGTCAGCTGGAGGAGTTCGTGACAGGACCCCCCCCCCCCCCCCCCCCTCTAGGGACGGCACCCGAAGTCCCAGGACGGCGGGCCCAGAAGTCAGTTAGCAGGGTAGGGTCGACAAACGAGCTCGTGGGCTCCCAAGAGCGTTCCTCAGGCCCGTACCCCTCCCAGTCCACGAGGTACTGCCAACCTCGTCCCCGGCGGCGAGCGTCCAGAATCCTGCGGACCGTGTAGGTGCGATCCGCCTCAACACCGCGGGGCGGAGGCACCCGGACCGGCGGAGGGTGGAGAGGGGAGGAGATCACCGGCTTAAGCTGGGAGACGTGAAAGACCGGGTGGATCCGGAGAGTAGCCGGGAGGCGCAGACGGCAGGTGACTGGATTAATGACCTTGAGGACAGGGAACGGACCCAGGAAGCGAGGAGTGAGCTTCCGGGAGCCCGCCGGCATCCTCAGGTTAGCGGAGGAGAGCCACACCTGGTCGCCAGACCGGAAGACGGGGCCAGGCCGGTGGCGGCGGCGATGCTGACGGGCATACTCCGTGTTGGCCCGGGTGATGGCCGCACGGGCCCGGATCCAGGCGAGCCGACAGCGGTGGACCAGCGTCTGGGCAGCAGGGACCTCCACCTCGGGCACCTGATGGTCAAACAGAGGAGGCTGGTACCCGTAACAGGTCTCGAAGGGAGACAGACTCGTGGCAGAGGAGGTCTGGAGGTTGTGTGACAGCTCCGCCCACAGGAGAAAGCGGGGCCAGGTGGTCGGCTGGGACGAAGCGAAGCAGCGCAGGTAGCGTCCAAGCTGCTGGTTAGCTCTCTCTGTCTGACCGTTTGTCTGCGGATGGTACCCAGAGGACAGACTGGTGGAAGCACCGACCAGGCGACAGAACGCTTTCCAGAAGCGTGAGACGAACTGGGGTCCTCGGTCGAAAACCACGTCCTGAGGGAAACCATGGAGTCGCACCACCTGTTCTAGGAGCAGTTCGGCCGTCCTCTTGGCAGTGGGGAGGCCGGCCAGGGCCACTAAGTGCACGGCCTTGGAGAAACGGTCCGTGATAGTCAATATAGTGTCCAGGTGGTCGACCGCCGGCAGTCCCGTGACAAAGTCCAGCCCGATGTGTGACCACGGCCGCTTGGGCACAGGGAGAGGCTGCAACTCTCCAGCGCCGGGTCGGTTGGAGGACTTGGAGCGAGCACACACATCACATGCAGCTGTGAACTTGCGGACGTCCCTCCTCATGGACGGCCACCAGAGAGCCCGACGGAGGAACTGGAGGGTACGGGCTTGTCCTTGATGTCCTGCGAGCCACGAACAATGCCCCCACGTGAGCGCCTCTTGCCGGCAGGAGGCGGGAACGTAGAGACGGTTCGATGGGGTCTCCGGCGGCGCTGGATCGCCAGGAAGTGCCGCCTGTATGGACTCCTCCAACGGCCATTGGAGGGAGGCCAGGAAGCGTTGAGTCGGTAGAATGGTCCGAGGCTCCGGGGGGGCGGCATCTGGTGCGAAACGCCGAGAGAGAGCGTCCGCCTTGAGGTTCTTGGAGCCGGGCCGGTAGGCAATATGGAAGTGGTACGGCTCGAAAAAGAGGGCCCACCGAGCCTGACGAGGGTTGAGCTGGCGGGCAGTCTGTAGATGAATGAGATTCTGGTGGTCGGTCCAGATCAGAAAGGGATCGGTGGTCCCCAGGAGCCACTGCCTCCATTCCTCCAGCGCCCATTTTATTGCAAGCAGCTCTCTGTCGCCGACCCCGTAGTTCTGCTGTGTGGGGGAAAACTTCCGGGAGAAGTAGGCACATGGGTGGAGCTTGGAGTCTGGACCCCGTTGCGAGAGAACGGCCCCCGCTCCCACATCCGAGAAGTCCACCTCCACGACGAAGGGCCGGGTCTGGTCCGGGTGGAGGAGGATGGGTTCTTTAGTGAAACGTCCGACCAGCTCATGGAAAGCACGGACAGCCTCTGGAGTAAGGCGAAAAGGGCGAGGCTGATTGGTGGTTTTGGTGAGTGAGGTCAGAGGCGCTGCGAGGGAACTGAAGTTGCGTATAAACCTCCGGTAAAAGTTCGAGAAACCCAAGAAGCTTTGCAGCTGCTTCAGGGTCGTGGGTAGAGGCCACTGAGCTACGGCCTGAACCTTCTGGGGGTCCATCTTCAGGCCCTGGGAGGAGATGGTAAAACCCAGGAAGGAGGTGGACTCCTGGTGAAACGCACACTTCTCCAGTTTGCAGTAAAGTTCATGGTCCAGGAGGCGGGACAGAACAGCTCGAACATGCCTGATGTGCTCTTCAGCAGTGCGAGAGTAGATGAGGATGTCATCTAGATACACAAAGACCCAGCGACCCAACATGTCTCTCAGCACATCTGTAATGAACCGCTGGAAGACGGCGGGGCTGTTGCAGAGTCCAAAAGGCATCACCAGATATTCATAGTGGCCAGTGGGCGTGATAAAAGGGGTCTTCCACTCCTCACCTTCCTTAATACGGATGAGGTTATAGGAGCTGCGCAGATCCAGTTTAGTAAACACAGCGGCTTGTGTGATGGCGTCCAGAGCGGTGCCCATGAAAGGGAGAGGGTGACGGTCCCGGATCGTTATTTTATTTAACCCTCGATAGTCTATGCAGGGCCGGAGATCCCCCTCCTTCTTCTTAACAAAGAAAAACCCCGCGGCCCCGGGGGATGTTGAGGGACGGATGAATCCCTTCTGCAGGGCATCAGTTATATAATTGTCCATAGCCCGGGTTTCCACCGGAGAGAGGGAGAACAGGCGACCCCGAGGGGGGGTGGTGCCGGGCTGGAGCCTGATCTCCAGGTCGTAGGGTCGGTGAGGAGGTAACCTGGTAGTGGGTTCTTTAGCGAAGACCTGAGCGAGGTCGTGGTAGTGAGGAGGGATGAGCGTCAGGTCTACGTCTGTGGGAGGGGCTGCTCCAGTCCGAGGTGCAGGGGAGTCCCGGTGGTTATGGCAACCCGTGCCCCAGGCCAGGACTTTACTGGTGGACCAGGAGATGTGAGGCTCATGGCGGCAGAACCAGGAATGACCCAGGATGAGAGGCGTAGCCGGAGCCTGGATGACCAGGAAGTGGAGGGTCTCCCGGTGTTGGTCAATAGTCATGTGGAGACCCTGAGTTCGGTGGGTGAGAGGGTACGGCATGATGGGCCGGCCGTCCACAGAGGTCACGGGAATGGGTCGGTCGAGGGCGGTGAGGGGTATCTTGAGCCGAGTAACCAGTCCGTGATCGATAAAACACTCTGCAGCCCCAGTGTCTAAAAGTGCCTCCAGTCTGGTCGGGCCTTGGTCCAGGTGGAGGGAGACCGGGAGAGTGGTTCGGTGTGGAGCCGGAAAAGTGGAGACTCCGGGCGGGACAGCTCCTACTCCGACCCGGAGGGACCTTTTCCCGGTCGTTTTGGGCACGTGCCACGGTGGTGACCCAAATCCCCACAGTAAGCGCATCTTCCCTCCTGGTAGCGCCGTGCCCGTTCCTCAGGGGGAAGATGTCCCAGCTGCATCGGCTCCTCCGTTGGTTGGTGAGCCGGCCGGCGGGGTGACGTCCTGGTGTGTACGGGGGCTGACATGGTGCTCGGCCGGTTCAGGATGCAGCGGTCCAGTTGGAGAGCCAGATCCACTGCCAGGTCCAGGGAGGTTGGGACCTCGTGCCCGATCATGCCCTCCCGGATTCTCGGTGACAGTCCCTCCAGGTAAACGGCCTTTAGGGCGGCGTCATCCCACCTCAACCGAGCTGCTGTCGTCCGGAAGCGAGAGGTGTACTGAGCCGCCGTCTGGGAGCCCTGGCGGAGCTGAAGCAGCCGAGTCTCGTCCGAGACCTCGCTGCTGGGGTGCACAAAAGTCTTTTTCATCTCCTTTACAAAAGTCTCATAGTCATTGCAGGCAGGAGATTTCTGATTGTAAAGAGCCGCCGCCCATTCACCGGCTCGACCTGTCAGCAGTGAGGTCAGCAGGGCGACGCGAGAGCAGGATGTGGGGTAACGTGCCAGTTGGCACTCGAAAGTCTTGGCCAGGGTCGCCAACATGCCCTCCGGGGACCCCCTGGTTCCGTCCCACTTATCTGGAAGGCTGAGGCGTGGTTCCATTCTGTCAGGAACAGCTGCGGTCTGACGTTGCAGAGCTGGAGTACTAGATCGGTGAGTGACTCTATCTTGGTGGCTTGGCGATCAGCTATGGCACGGAGCTGGTTCATTTCTGCCGTATGCTGATCCAAGGTTGCGCGCTGTTGAGCCACTTCGGCACGCAGACGCGCGAACTCCGCTGGGTCAATTCGGGGCTCAGTCATCCTGTCAGGTTCGTTGGCAGATCAGAAGCGTGACTGAGAGTTCAGTTGCCCAGACGTGGAGAGACGGAGATAACCGGCGTGGTTATCTCCTGAAGGTGTAGTTTGGAAGGTTTTGAGGGCTGGTAAGCCTGGAGACTCGATACAAAGTCTGGTGAGAACGATGACTGAGCAATGAATGAAACGCCGGCACTTCCTTAAGTAGTGTTGGCGCGATGACGTCAGTCGCCACGTTGGTGGCAGGAATGAATGGAATGCAGTCAGCTGGAGGAGTTCGTGACAGGACCCCCCCCCCCCCCCCCCCTCTAGGGACGGCACCCGAAGTCCCAGGACGGCGGGCCCAGAAGTCAGTTAGCAGGGTAGGGTCGACAAACGAGCTCGTGGGCTCCCAAGAGCGTTCCTCAGGCCCGTACCCCTCCCAGTCCACGAGGTACTGCCAACCTCGTCCCCGGCGGCGAGCGTCCAGAATCCTGCGGACCGTGTAGGTGCGATCCGCCTCAACACCGCGGGGCGGAGGCACCCGGACCGGCGGAGGGTGGAGAGGGGAGGAGATCACCGGCTTAAGCTGGGAGACGTGAAAGACCGGGTGGATCCGGAGAGTAGCCGGGAGGCGCAGACGGCAGGTGACTGGATTAATGACCTTGAGGACAGGGAACGGACCCAGGAAGCGAGGAGTGAGCTTCCGGGAGCCCGCCGGCATCCTCAGGTTAGCGGAGGAGAGCCACACCTGGTCGCCAGACCGGAAGACGGGGCCAGGCCGGTGGCGGCGGCGATGCTGACGGGCATACTCCGTGTTGGCCCGGGTGATGGCCGCACGGGCCCGGATCCAGGCGAGCCGACAGCGGTGGACCAGCGTCTGGGCAGCAGGGACCTCCACCTCGGGCACCTGATGGTCAAACAGAGGAGGCTGGTACCCGTAACAGGTCTCGAAGGGAGACAGACTCGTGGCAGAGGAGGTCTGGAGGTTGTGTGACAGCTCCGCCCACAGGAGAAAGCGGGGCCAGGTGGTCGGCTGGGACGAAGCGAAGCAGCGCAGGTAGCGTCCAAGCTGCTGGTTAGCTCTCTCTGTCTGACCGTTTGTCTGCGGATGGTACCCAGAGGACAGACTGGTGGAAGCACCGACCAGGCGACAGAACGCTTTCCAGAAGCGTGAGACGAACTGGGGTCCTCGGTCGAAAACCACGTCCTGAGGGAAACCATGGAGTCGCACCACCTGTTCTAGGAGCAGTTCGGCCGTCCTCTTGGCAGTGGGGAGGCCGGCCAGGGCCACTAAGTGCACGGCCTTGGAGAAACGGTCCGTGATAGTCAATATAGTGTCCAGGTGGTCGACCGCCGGCAGTCCCGTGACAAAGTCCAGCCCGATGTGTGACCACGGCCGCTTGGGCACAGGGAGAGGCTGCAACTCTCCAGCGCCGGGTCGGTTGGAGGACTTGGAGCGAGCACACACATCACATGCAGCTGTGAACTTGCGGACGTCCCTCCTCATGGACGGCCACCAGAGAGCCCGACGGAGGAACTGGAGGGTACGGGCTTGTCCTTGATGTCCTGCGAGCCACGAACAATGCCCCCACGTGAGCGCCTCTTGCCGGCAGGAGGCGGGAACGTAGAGACGGTTCGATGGGGTCTCCGGCGGCGCTGGATCGCCAGGAAGTGCCGCCTGTATGGACTCCTCCAACGGCCATTGGAGGGAGGCCAGGAAGCGTTGAGTCGGTAGAATGGTCCGAGGCTCCGGGGGGGCGGCATCTGGTGCGAAACGCCGAGAGAGAGCGTCCGCCTTGAGGTTCTTGGAGCCGGGCCGGTAGGCAATATGGAAGTGGTACGGCTCGAAAAAGAGGGCCCACCGAGCCTGACGAGGGTTGAGCTGGCGGGCAGTCTGTAGATGAATGAGATTCTGGTGGTCGGTCCAGATCAGAAAGGGATCGGTGGTCCCCAGGAGCCACTGCCTCCATTCCTCCAGCGCCCATTTTATTGCAAGCAGCTCTCTGTCGCCGACCCCGTAGTTCTGCTGTGTGGGGGAAAACTTCCGGGAGAAGTAGGCACATGGGTGGAGCTTGGAGTCTGGACCCCGTTGCGAGAGAACGGCCCCCGCTCCCACATCCGAGAAGTCCACCTCCACGACGAAGGGCCGGGTCTGGTCCGGGTGGAGGAGGATGGGTTCTTTAGTGAAACGTCCGACCAGCTCATGGAAAGCACGGACAGCCTCTGGAGTAAGGCGAAAAGGGCGAGGCTGATTGGTGGTTTTGGTGAGTGAGGTCAGAGGCGCTGCGAGGGAACTGAAGTTGCGTATAAACCTCCGGTAAAAGTTCGAGAAACCCAAGAAGCTTTGCAGCTGCTTCAGGGTCGTGGGTAGAGGCCACTGAGCTACGGCCTGAACCTTCTGGGGGTCCATCTTCAGGCCCTGGGAGGAGATGGTAAAACCCAGGAAGGAGGTGGACTCCTGGTGAAACGCACACTTCTCCAGTTTGCAGTAAAGTTCATGGTCCAGGAGGCGGGACAGAACAGCTCGAACATGCCTGATGTGCTCTTCAGCAGTGCGAGAGTAGATGAGGATGTCATCTAGATACACAAAGACCCAGCGACCCAACATGTCTCTCAGCACATCTGTAATGAACCGCTGGAAGACGGCGGGGCTGTTGCAGAGTCCAAAAGGCATCACCAGATATTCATAGTGGCCAGTGGGCGTGATAAAAGGGGTCTTCCACTCCTCACCTTCCTTAATACGGATGAGGTTATAGGAGCTGCGCAGATCCAGTTTAGTAAACACAGCGGCTTGTGTGATGGCGTCCAGAGCGGTGCCCATGAAAGGGAGAGGGTGACGGTCCCGGATCGTTATTTTATTTAACCCTCGATAGTCTATGCAGGGCCGGAGATCCCCCTCCTTCTTCTTAACAAAGAAAAACCCCGCGGCCCCGGGGGATGTTGAGGGACGGATGAATCCCTTCTGCAGGGCATCAGTTATATAATTGTCCATAGCCCGGGTTTCCACCGGAGAGAGGGAGAACAGGCGACCCCGAGGGGGGGTGGTGCCGGGCTGGAGCCTGATCTCCAGGTCGTAGGGTCGGTGAGGAGGTAACCTGGTAGTGGGTTCTTTAGCGAAGACCTGAGCGAGGTCGTGGTAGTGAGGAGGGATGAGCGTCAGGTCTACGTCTGTGGGAGGGGCTGCTCCAGTCCGAGGTGCAGGGGAGTCCCGGTGGTTATGGCAACCCGTGCCCCAGGCCAGGACTTTACTGGTGGACCAGGAGATGTGAGGCTCATGGCGGCAGAACCAGGAATGACCCAGGATGAGAGGCGTAGCCGGAGCCTGGATGACCAGGAAGTGGAGGGTCTCCCGGTGTTGGTCAATAGTCATGTGGAGACCCTGAGTTCGGTGGGTGAGAGGGTACGGCATGATGGGCCGGCCGTCCACAGAGGTCACGGGAATGGGTCGGTCGAGGGCGGTGAGGGGTATCTTGAGCCGAGTAACCAGTCCGTGATCGATAAAACACTCTGCAGCCCCAGTGTCTAAAAGTGCCTCCAGTCTGGTCGGGCCTTGGTCCAGGTGGAGGGAGACCGGGAGAGTGGTTCGGTGTGGAGCCGGAAAAGTGGAGACTCCGGGCGGGACAGCTCCTACTCCGACCCGGAGGGACCTTTTCCCGGTCGTTTTGGGCACGTGCCACGGTGGTGACCCAAATCCCCACAGTAAGCGCATCTTCCCTCCTGGTAGCGCCGTGCCCGTTCCTCAGGGGGAAGATGTCCCAGCTGCATCGGCTCCTCCGTTGGTTGGTGAGCCGGCCGGCGGGGTGACGTCCTGGTGTGTACGGGGGCTGACATGGTGCTCGGCCGGTTCAGGATGCAGCGGTCCAGTTGGAGAGCCAGATCCACTGCCAGGTCCAGGGAGGTTGGGACCTCGTGCCCGATCATGCCCTCCCGGATTCTCGGTGACAGTCCCTCCAGGTAAACGGCCTTTAGGGCGGCGTCATCCCACCTCAACCGAGCTGCTGTCGTCCGGAAGCGAGAGGTGTACTGAGCCGCCGTCTGGGAGCCCTGGCGGAGCTGAAGCAGCCGAGTCTCGTCCGAGACCTCGCTGCTGGGGTGCACAAAAGTCTTTTTCATCTCCTTTACAAAAGTCTCATAGTCATTGCAGGCAGGAGATTTCTGATTGTAAAGAGCCGCCGCCCATTCACCGGCTCGACCTGTCAGCAGTGAGGTCAGCAGGGCGACGCGAGAGCAGGATGTGGGGTAACGTGCCAGTTGGCACTCGAAAGTCTTGGCCAGGGTCGCCAACATGCCCTCCGGGGACCCCCTGGTTCCGTCCCACTTATCTGGAAGGCTGAGGCGTGGTTCCATTCTGTCAGGAACAGCTGCGGTCTGACGTTGCAGAGCTGGAGTACTAGATCGGTGAGTGACTCTATCTTGGTGGCTTGGCGATCAGCTATGGCACGGAGCTGGTTCATTTCTGCCGTATGCTGATCCAAGGTTGCGCGCTGTTGAGCCACTTCGGCACGCAGACGCGCGAACTCCGCTGGGTCAATTCGGGGCTCAGTCATCCTGTCAGGTTCGTTGGCAGATCAGAAGCGTGACTGAGAGTTCAGTTGCCCAGACGTGGAGAGACGGAGATAACCGGCGTGGTTATCTCCTGAAGGTGTAGTTTGGAAGGTTTTGAGGGCTGGTAAGCCTGGAGACTCGATACAAAGTCTGGTGAGAACGATGACTGAGCAATGAATGAAACGCCGGCACTTCCTTAAGTAGTGTCGGCGTGATGACGTCAGTCGCCACGTTGGTGGCAGGAATGAATGGAATGCAGTCAGCTGGAGGAGTTCGTGACACTGCCTGGATTCTTACTTTTTCACCTCATCAGTTACTTTTGAGCAGATCAAAGGGATCTCCTGACCGCAAAGCGGAGAGCGCTTTTCGATGCGTCAGTGAGGTGAAATCACCGCTGCACAGGGCTCCGCAGTAGAGCGCTTCAGGCGCAAATAAGACAGAAAGTAGAGAACTTGTGCGGACATGAACGATCGTGTGCTAATTATAGTTTTTTTGGTTGCGCCACTTTGAGAATGGACCCTGCGCTGGACGCAGCAGCCTGGAGCGCTGCGCAACAACGCAGCGCTGTGCCGCTCTCTGTACTCTCTGCTCGAAATAGTCCATAAATGATGTAATATAGGTAGAAAACTTTTTTCCAGCTCCCCTGGATATGTAGGATATACAGCTCCCCCATATTTCGATCCCTGCTCCTGGATGAAAAGCCGGACATTTTCATCAAGAAACCCCCAGTCCGGACGCCCGGACAGAGAGTGAAAAGTGGACATGTCCGGGAAAATCCGGACGTACGATCACCCTAGTTTAATTTAAAGCGGGAGATTACAGATAGACGTACAGTATTTTGCTCGTAGAGTTCGTGGGCCCTGGGCAATTGCCCAGTTGCCCATATGGTTAATCCGGCCTTGACCAGCGGTCAAGGCTAGGGGGCCCCCCAACACAAGGGGGCCCCAGGCGGCCACCTACCTATGCCTAATGGTAAAACCGCCTCTGCACACACTCACTCACATTCTTTCACAAACATGTACACACACTCGCATTCTCTTACACACACACACACACACACACACACACACACACACACACACACACACACACACACACACACACACACTCAAGGGTGGACTGGCGTATCTGGCATTCTGGTACTGTCCCGGTGGGCCGCTTAGCCAAGTGGGCCTCCTGCCCAGCTTGGGCCGACACAGACCCCCAGTGTGCACCCCCCCCCCCCCTGCATTCGGCGGCATAGACTAGTCCGGCAAAGCCCCCTACGGTCTCACATTCAGTGAAACAGACGAGACTGCGACCTGCAACAACCCCCCCATTCTCACATTTCTTGATGTCCCCCACCATTGAGGGCCAACATAAATGCCAGGACCGATTTTTAGTCCCAGTCCACCCCTGCACACTCTCTCTCTCACTTGCTCACACACACACTCACTTGCTCACACACTCCCATTCGCTCACACACACACACACACACTCTCACTCCTTCATACACTCTCTCGCTCACACACACTCTCTCACTCGCTCACACACTCCCATTCGCTCACACACACACTCTCTCACTCCTTCATACACTCTCTTGCTCACACACTCCCATTCGCTCACACACACACTCTCTCACTCCTTCATACACTCTCTCGCTCACACACACTCTCTCTCACAAACATGTACACACACACACTCGCTCACACACACAGTCTCTCATGAACACACACACACACTCGCTCTCTATTACACACATACATACACACTCTCTCTCACACGCATACACACTCATTCCTTCTCTCACACACACACTATCTCTCTTGCTCTCTTTCACACACAGACTCACCTTCTCACACACACACTCTCGCTCTTTCTTTCACACACACAAACCCACACTCCCTCTCTCACAAACACATACACACTCGCCTTCTCACTCACACACACACACACACACACACACACACACACACACACACACACACACACACACACACACACACACACACACACACACACACACACACACACACACACACACACACTTTATCTCTCTTGTCTCACAACTGAACTGTTCCTTCAGCCAGTAAAAGACATTTATTGTTTTATTTGTTGACATGGGCAGTAGCGGTTTTAGGCACGGGCAGACAGGGCAGTTGCCCGGGGCGGCATTTTTTCATGACACAAAAGGGGCGCACAAGCGCTGAGTAAAAAAAAAAAAAAAAAGGAAATCTGCGCCGCACCGAGGTTTTCTATTATCTGTCATATGACAGTGTCTGGATTGGAAACAGCAAGTTGGCGCCCCCTGCAGCTGCAGGCGCTCATGCTGACTGAGAACGTTCACGTGCACCGTGTGTCTATGAAGAACAGGAAGGGGAGGGGTGCGGCGGGGGAATTCACCTCTGCGTCTTTCCCAAATGAAATGAGCGTGCAGGGGCTGAATCAACTGTATTAACATGGCTAAAGTCAATCACATCTTAACTTTCTTCCATATTTCATTCATAATATCATAAACACAGGCCTATCATTCTTTCAGGTTTCTCTGAATTGTGTGAAATGGTCGAATAAAAAAAGGAAAAACAAAACGATTTTGTGGTCACCCCCCCATCAAGGTCAAATTGTTTAGTCCTGACTAAAGGAAACTTACTGAGTTAAGAGCCAAACAGAAGAGATGAACATAAAAAGGCTAAAACCACCAGGTGTTCGATTCAGGGGGAAAAAAAAGATAAAGGTATGTAGCTCTCATGATGCATGTTTTCAATTTTTTGAACCAGTTAACTGGGATTTTAACGGTTAAATGCGGTCAACTAATTGCTAACAGAGCTAATAGGGCTGAAATATTGAAACGAATATTCAAATGGTTCGAAAAAAGTCCTTGAATCGTTTTTTACTGATTCAAACTAGGATTTGTTAAATGCTCACTGCAGCCTGTGGCCTGCCTGAACAACAACAAACACATGTTGATCATGTTCACATAATAATAAATAAAACAACTCTACAAGCAGAAGGAAACTCCCTAGTCACCACTAACTGTTTATTTATTGCAGATGGCTGCACTGATTATTTTTACATGATTTGTTCTGTAAAAGTTTGGCATTTTTGGTAGTCTACAATTTTTTATGTCAGTTTAAATTACAATTTCAGAGGCAATTCTAAAATATTATGGATCATGATAAAGATCTATTGGAGATCTACCCCAACTTTTGGACTGCTCTGCCAGTCACTGTGGCTCAAGCTGAGAGGAGCTTTTCAAAAGTTGATCAAGTCATACCTGAGGTCACCTATGTTTCAGGGGCGGCTCACTAACCTGGCTCTGATTAGTATCAATCACTCAGTAGGGGAGCAGATTTCATGTGATGACATTATTGATGACGTTGCATCAAGGTTAGGTTTTAATTTTAGTTTGTGTTTTCTAAGTGCAATGCTGTAGTGATTATCTTTAGTTTGTTATGTGTGAAATATTTTTGCTATTTACAATATTTATTATCTATTATGTTCATATATTCTTAATATTTAGTTATTGTTTGTTTTTGTATATTTGATTCTATATATTTTGATACTGTAAATAATGTATATTGCTTTACATTTTGACAACTTCATAGTAATTAATGTAAATATGTGCAACTTAGAAAAATGAATGTTCAATAGTCGTTCTAATAAAACATGCCTGTTTGTAGAAAACATGCGTGTGTTCATGCAGGTGGGGTGGTGTGGTGGTGGTGGTGGTGGTGGGGGGGGGGGCGGTTGGGGGGGGGGGGCGCTCAAAGGGGGCCTCGCCCGGGGAGTAATTCGATGTAGAACCGCCACTGGACATGGGTTCTGATATTTGGGTCTTTTCCAGCTGAAGTGGATGCTGCTGGATTCTGCTCAGCAGAACCAACCAGGATTAAAATCCTTGTTTTTCTGGAAAACTGCTTATAACAGCTTATGAGCTTTTAAGTTAAAAAGACAATAAAGATAAACTATCATTTCAAAATTCATGTTTATCCTGGCCCTGATTCAGAGGAGGAGCTGATCCGGACCGTGGGGGTTCTGCGTGGTCGTTAGGACTGAGAGGATGCTGACCCGAGCTGGGTGGAGAGTCTGCTGTGGGTCTGGATCCTGAGCTCAGTGGTGTTGTGTCTCATTTATCCATCTACACACACACACACCCCGCCCATCTCCTTTCCTCTCCCGGTGCGTCTGTGCGCTCCGGACCAGGACCTCTTGGCTGTGATCCACTTCATGGGACCAGCTGCTGAACCGAACCTCAGTGAGCGGGTCTCTGTGTGGAGAGTGACCCAGCAACAGCTTCAGGGCTGAACTTTTTACAGACTCCGTGGCTTCAGTTCTGTTCCGTCAACCTTCATCATTTCACCCAAACTCCGGCAGCAGGACCGCCCGGCGCTCGCGCGGCTGGTCAGCAGGAAGCGGCTGGTGGCAGCGGGGGTCCTGGGGGTCGTTATGGTTCTGGTTCTGGTCGTCCTCATCCCGGTTTTGGTCAGCTCAGGGGGCACAGCAGCGCACTATGAGATGCTCGGATCTTGTAGGATGGTGTGCGACCCATATGGCACAAGATCCCCGGGCAGCACCGTCACTCCGGACCCAGACCCGGACAGCAGCCTCGTGCAGTCATTACCCACTTTTATTCAAGGTCCGAGAGGAGAACCTGGTCGAACTGGAAAGGTGGGTCCAAGAGGAGCTCCAGGTCACCCGGGGCCACCCGGTCCAGCTGGACCACCTGGCGAGAGAGGGGAACCGGGCAGACACGGTTTACCCGGACCTCCGGGACCGAGCGCTGCTGCCGGTCCGATCAGCGCAGCGACCTACAGCACGGTCCCAAAGATCGCCTTTTACGCGGGACTCAAGAAGCAGCACGAGGGCTACGAGGTTCTGAAGTTCGATGATGTGGTGACCAACCTGGGGAACCACTACGACCCGACCACCGGGAAGTTCACCTGCTCAATCCCCGGGATCTACTTCTTCACCTATCACGTCCTGATGCGCGGAGGGGACGGGACCAGCATGTGGGCCGACCTGTGCAAGAACAACCAGGTAGGTCTCAGATCTGGATCTGGATCTGGTCCGTCCAGAATTTATTCCACATTCTGAACAACATCCGGTTTTGGTTCCTCCTCGTTTAAACAAAACAAACACAAAAAAAAAAAACAACAACAACAACATATGAATCGGTTTGGACTTGAGTCGGTCCTGATGTGGACCCAGTTCCAGAACTCAGAGCCAAACCCTAACTTAAGTCGTTCACCTGAGTTTATGACACACACACACACACACACACACACACACACACACACACACACACACACACACACACACACACACACACACACACACACACACACACACACACACACACACACACACACACAAGTTGTTTAAACATCTAAAAGCCCATGCTGTCTAAAACTGTAATAAAGGTCAGCTGCTGTAGCAACAGGACTCTGTAGGGGTTAAACAGTCAGTATACAGCCTGTAAATCAGGTAAAACCATACCATACCACACCATAGTTTATTTATATAGCACGTTTAAAATGCAGCATGGGAGCTGCCCAAAGTGCTGCACAGGCAAAAAAAAAAAAAAAAACATGACCAATCTAAGGAACTAAAACAGAAGATAAAAATACCGATCAAAAGCAGATAAAACATGATGAATACTATGAACACATTAAAACAATAACACAATAAAACTCTAAATCGAGTCACTGTCTAAAAGCCGAAGCGTAAAAGTGGGTCTTTAAACGAGATTTAAAAACCGCCAGTGATGGAGCCTGCCGAACTCCAATGGGCAACAAGTTCCACAGCTTTGGGGCAGCATGCACAAATGCTCGATCCCCCAGCGATTTGTATCGCATCCGGGGCGTGCACAGCAGCAGGAGGTCAGCCGACCTCAACGTGCGCGTGGGCACATATGGAGTGAGCAGGTCAGAGAGATAGGGAGGTGCCAGGCCATTGAGTGCTTTAAATACAAAAGTCAATAACTTAAATTGTACTCTGAAAATGACAGGGAGCCAGTGAAGATGTTCCAGGATAGGGGTAATATGGCTACATCGGTGCGTATTTGTCAAGAACCTGGCAGCAGCGTTCTGGACGATCTGCACCCGATTCAGGGCAGAGACCGGAGCACCAACTAGGAGGATGTTTGCATAGTCCAGGTGAGAGGTAATGAAGGCATGGATGACTGACTCCAAATGCCTCCGTTTCAAGATTTGTCTGAGGTGAGTAAGGCGGCGAAGCTGATAAAAGCAAGACCTCACAACGGAGTTAATCTGTGGGGCCATTGTGAGTTCAGCATCCAGCTGTACCCCGAGACTTGTCACACACTGTTTGGGGTTGAGGGTTAAAAGATCACAAACAGGGTGAGAGCCATGGTGGTTGCGGGGTCAAAAACAATAGACTCAGTCTTCCTTTCATTGAACTTTAAGAAGGTGGATGCCAGTCAGCCCTTCACGTCATCTAAACATGCAGCCAATAGCGAGCCCGCATTCTTCTCATCCATTGCTACATATAATTGACAGTCATCAGCATAAATGTGATAGCTCAGGCCATGCTGATTCAGGATTTTGCCCAAAGGCAGAAGGTAGATAGAAAACAGCAATGGCCTGAGAACGGAACCTTGTGGCACCCCCCAAGGCAGTGGAAGACTGGAGGATGCTCAGTCACCAATCTGGACAGAGATGGATCGGTTGAATAGGTAGGAGCGAAACCATTTATGTGCCACCCCTGTCACCCCAACCCAAGACCCAAGCCGGTCCAGTAAAATATGGTGATCGACGGTATATAAAGCCGCTGAAAGGCCCAGCTGGAGCAGCATTCCCCTAGACCCAGAGCCGGATGCCACCAGAATGTCATTTAGCACCCTAATCAAAGCAGACCCAGTGCTATGGTGTGGTGTGAAGGTGGACTGAAACACATCCAACAATGTGTTTCTGTCCATATGAGCAGAAATCTGTCCATGAACAATTTTCTCAAGGACCTTCGAGAGAAACGGGACTTTCGATATAGGGCGGAAGTTCTCATAAGTAGAGTGATCCAGACCAGGTTTCTTCAATATCGGCTGAACAACTGCATCTTTAAAAACCTTAGGGAACACTCCAGTACTGAGGCTAATGTTAAAAATGTTCATGAGTGCTGGGCTCAGTGCAGACACCGAGCCACGCACCAATT
>NC_091747.1:36425991-36453491 GCF_043380555.1 Nothobranchius furzeri | reverse complement strand
CTCCATGCATTTAGAAAGATTCTTCTTTTTCAGAATTTTTTAATCAAAATTATATATATATATATATATATATATATATATATATATATATATATATATATATATATATATGTATATATATGTATGTATGTATTTTTTTAACAAGATTTTCTCAGATGAAATAGTGATTTCTTTATTAAAAACTCTACTTTTTGTCTTAACCAGGTTAGACTATTATTTCTTCCTGACAAACACTCCAAAGCAGGATTAGGCTTCATGCATGCATTTTCCTTTGCCTAACCGAGTTAAGTTGCTTCTGGGGTATCAGTAGCTCAGGAGGTAGAGCGGGTCATCCAGTAATTGGAAAGCTGGAGGATCAATCCTGGCTACCAGCAGAGAATTCTGCTTTTGTATCCTTGGGCACTTAACACTCCTTGTGTCCTAATCACTTGTTCCTGCACCTTTAAGTTAATTTAAATAAATAAAAACAAGCATCTGGAATAATCCTACAGAGAGGAAAAGATATCTTGCAAATCCACACAGAAGCAGCTCCACAGTCACAGAGGGATCAGCACAGTGACCGCCACCATCAGGGCAAGCCGGTGTAGGTACCGGCTCTGCTTGGGCTGCCAGATCGGCTCGGGGTTCTGTAACTAGCTGAACGTTGGACTTATGCTTGTTACTTCACCATATTCATCAACGTAATGTTAGCACGTTGACAATGAAGAATTTGATTGGTCGGGACAAATTGGCGATTGTTGTCCAAAAACTTTTTTTTTCATGAAAAATATGTTTGTATTGCAAAAGGAAATGTAAAAATATTAAGTGATAAACAGAGACCATCAGCAGCTCTGATTTTTAAGCAATGGGGCAAAATAAAAATAAAACAACTCCATTGAACAAATAGCAAGCAACATTTTGAATGAATGGATTTATTTACATAAGAACTAACAAAACATACAGAAGATTTCCACATTTATATGTAGCGTACCAAAAGGCCAAGTATTTCATCAAAATGACCAGAAGTTAACTTTAAACTTACAGGTCAATCTGACACCGTGGTGCCATGTGAAGAAATGAACTTGAGCGAACATTCTTAAATCTTGTGTACGTCATGAGCCCTCAAGGCTGCAAGACACAGGACTTCTATCCTTTACTCTCTGAATAAAGTCTTTCTTCCCTGGCTCACATAAATGACTTTAAAACCTCATACAATCATATTTTGTTGAATGAACAATTAGTTTAAATCCAAAGTGTTTGAGTAATGTGTCCTATACTTTACATTGTGAGTGAAAGTGAATTATTCGTCCTGTAATGATTCATTTCAGATCTTAAATTACACCAGATTAGTATTTGTCGATTTTAATGTTAAATCTATCAAAATATTCACACCTCATAATATTATTATTAATGTTTAAACACTTGTGCTTCACATAATCTGTTATCTGAGAGAAGAAGGGATCTTCTGAGGTATTTTGTTAACGCATTTTAAACTTGGCAAATTCTGATTTGTCTAAATTTGTCAACAACAGTTGATAAAAACAGAGATCACTTCCTGATCTAGTCAGTTCTCCGCTGCCTTTTGGTTCGGCAGACCGGGTTAGCAAGCACTTAGAACCATCATCTCTTTGACCAGGGTCAAAGCCTCTCTGCAATGCATCCATCTAATTATTTAAATACATTTTAGAAATTTTACATATAAGAACTGCTGTGCTTTTTGGCAGAGTCTGATGTTTGTTTTATGTAGTTTTACATTTTTTTACAAAACAAAGACAATATGCTGCTTTGTTCAGAAATTATAGTTATAAAGAAAACAATTTGGCGGTAAAAAAAAATCTATAAACAAAACTGATAAACTCTGTCCCAAAGCCTATGTGTGAGAGAATATCAAGAAAGAGATGCAACGTATTTCAGCCACGTGGATTTGCTGTAGTGACGTCATTGGTAGGCGCAGGATCCTGAGCCGATCTGACAGCCCGATCAGATCCAGTACCTACACCGATATCGATACCACGGCCATGAGGCTGCAGTGCTGTAAGATATCCATTATCCGTGACTTGATATTTCAAATACAGCTAAAAAGAAAATGAACTGGCCCTACATCACAGTAATATAAATCGGTGTATTGTCAGCATAGATGTGAACATCAATGCCGTTTCTCCTGATGACTTCTCCAAGTGGCAGCATTGATGTCCTACTTTTTTACTTGGAAGTGTTTCTGTTAGGTTTCTGGACTGGTTTGTTTATGTGTGTTGTTGCGTACACTTAAGACTTGCAGAGAATTGTCAGCTTTTTCTGTTTCAGATGATCTGTCACAATATGCTGGAGGTTGGTAGGACCCAAAATGCAGGAACCCAAGATGACACGAGGCAGATGATAATATAAAGAAAAATCCTTTATTTTGAAGGATGAACCAAAGAATAAATCCAAGGCAGGGAGCCAAAAGTCCAAAATCCGAAATCAAAACTAGAGACAAAAAACACTGGAGACTAGAGGAGACTGGGATTAAAAATACTAGAGACAAACACTGGAGACTCGAGAAGACAGACAGAATAACCACAATGGACCAACACCAAACAGAGACAAGACAGGGCTTAAATACACAGGGAGAACAATTAAGGAAACAGGAAGCAGGTGTGCGGAGTGAGGGCTGGAGGGAAGGCAGGTGACACCAATTATCTAAATGGGGAAACAGAACCAGTGAATGGCAGATAAACCTAAAAACCTCAAACTAAACCTAAGACTGAGGGAAGGACTCAAACACACACATGCACATACTGACACACATAGACTCACACACACATACACTGAACTGGGGAATGGACACGCACGCACGCACGCGCGCGCGCACACACACACACACACACACACACACACACACACACACACACACACACACACACACTGAGCAGGGGAATGGCACACACACACACCGAGCTGGGGACAAAGAGGCTGGAGCTACAGAACGTGAAGGAAGACCTGGAGGGCTGGGTATGAATGAATGAATGAATGAATGAATGACACAGGACCTGGGAGGAATAGACTTTAAAGGGCTACAAACATAAGACCAGTGTTGGGAACGTTACTTTTAAAAAGTAATTATTTATAGTTACTGATTACTTTGTCAAAAATGTAACTCAGTTACTAACTGAGTTACAAGATCATAAAAGTAACTAATTACCAACAAAAATAACTACTTAGTTACTTTTTTCATTAAAGAATGCAAGAATTACTACAATAGTGAAATATAAATGACTAATGACTGAACATAATAAAATGTATGTCCAAATGTTTTTTATAAACCTGAATAATTTAAATAAATAAGCACTTAACAGGAGGAACTACTAATAGGAACATTAAACTTATCTAGACTATTAAAAGGTCACTGTGTGATATTTAACAAAAACCCAATCAGCTAAAATTTAAAATTGCGAATAGAAACACCTGTAAAGGTTCCCGAGCCTTTAAATGGTATCTCAGTCTAGTTAAATTACAGAAATAAATGTAATTTTGCACAGTATTCTAATTTTTCCAGCTTCACATAATTGTCTGTTTTTAGCAGCATTTCTGTTGCTGGTAATCTAGTAACGGTTAAATAAATAAATAAAATCCTTTAAAATGACACTAGAAGAGGCACAGATCTGATGGACGACTTACATTTACTAACTTGGGTCAGACCCAAACACAGAAGAGCTGAAGCTGGGTGGTGAACACACACAGGTAGTTCTAATAACACCTGAGCTCCATGACATCTGAGACTGATGCATCAGTGTTACAGCGGGGCTAAAGACATGATCAGAAACAGGTTACAGCTGGATGATCTAGGAAGGTAGAAGATCAGGACCTCTGAGCGGTGAACAGGTGAGCGGACCTTCGGGACATCCCGCTGTCACGCCAAGAAGGGCACGGCTGCAGACCCGCAGATTCCCACCTGCAGCAGCGAATCTGCAGGTCTGCCGCCGTAGATATTCATCACGTCTTCCTCGTTCTTCACGGGCCGTGATGCTCTTGGATGAAAACATCTACCTCTTTAGCTCCTGATCACTTGATGACAGCTTCAACACACCGCGCAGCTTAACGCACGCATTTTCTTATCAGTAACAGAAACGACGTTTTGTTAAAAGAAGACGGAAATTAATTAGTTTGCTCATTACAGAAAGAAATATTTTTTTATTAACGTGGTTATTTTAAACGGCGTTATTACCATCACTTGCTGTGTCTACACTACAGCAGGCAGCGACTGAGACAGTGGGGGGTCTCCGTCCACCCGGCCAATCATCATCGTGTTTGTAAGTGCATTACCGACACCTCTCTCTCCCTGGCTGCAGCTGAAGTGTGGCGGTCGGAAAGCCTCACACTGCTGCTCAACGTTCGACAAGCACATAGTAACGCACAACCTTCCGTCCCCAGTAACGGTAACGGCGTTGCAACGGCGGGAAAAGTAATTAATTAGATTATTCCGTTACCTATAAAAGAACGCCGTTAAAAACACCGTTATACTTAAACGGTGTTACTCCCAACACTGCATAAGACACATAATTGAGACGCAGACAAAGGACACATGAGGGCGCTATGAGACACAGAAGGGAATCTAGAGAGGATGGAGAAACATCAGGAGACACATGAAGGAAGGGGCAGACGCAGACCATGACATGATCAGACTAAAAGGATTGATCAAAGCATAACTTTTCTAATGCTGGGTTCTGTTCAAGGCCTGTGTCTTTGTTGGTGAATCAAACTGTTTGTTGCTTTAGGTCCGGGCCAGCGCCATAGCCCAGGATGCAGACCAAAACTACGACTATGCCAGTAACAGCGCTGTGCTTCACCTAGAGCCTGGAGATGAGGTCTACATCAAACTAGATGGAGGCAAAGCTCATGGAGGAAACAACAACAAGTACAGCACCTTCTCTGGGTTTGTTGTATACGCTGACTAGAAGTGTCCGGACTAGTAAAAAAGTCAGTCCTTCTGCAAGCACTGTGGTCCCGTCTTCATTCAATCCTTGAAACCTGCCTGCACTAACGATATATATACCTGTGTATTAGAACGTTTTACTGATGAGGACATTATGATATGAAACTCTTTAAATGATTCAGAATCAACAGCTGAAGGTGTGCCAGAACCTCAGAACAGAACCTTTCCTTTGAGGTAAATCTCTCTGCTCGTAACATGTTTAGCAAAATCAGACCCAGACTCAGTCCTGCTGGTGTGTTTCTGGTTCTAGCCCTGGTGGCTCTCAGAAGCATGACTCTGAAAACATGTTGACATGTGACCCAGTCTGACTAGTAGTGTGTGTAACAACCTGGTTCTCTGTCAGCTCATACTTTGCTTATATATATAGCACATTTTAAACAACAAAGTGGTGACCAGACAAGTGAAAAATGCACCATTAATAATTGCAAATACCTCAATAAAGAAACCAAAATTAATTAGCAAAATAATAATAATAATGATAAGAAAGAAAATGCAATGTGAATTGGTTCTGACAGCCTAGTTCTTAGAGCCAGACTCAGAGGACTGTGTGGCTCTGATCTATCTACTGGAGTAATTGATAACATGCTATTGTTATTAATTTTATTAAATGTCATTTAATTTTATGCTTTTATTTGTTGTTCCATACACAGTTAAAATTTATCCTGGGCTAGAAAGCATGATCTATTACATAAAGATAGTTACTTGCCTTTGGCAACAAGCTACTAGGGGCCTTATAAAATAGCAGAATTACAACCAGAATTGACCTTTAACCAGTTAAATGTGTCAAAATGTGTGTTATCGAAACAAATTTTAGTCCAAACGTATTTCAAATATGCTAGATAGATACATGGGGTCTCCCTCTTTTAAAATTGCATGTCTCATTAGGGTGACCAGTTGTCCCATATTCTGATTGGTGTGCATAAGTCAACAATACCTTGCTCCCTGTGGCTGTAGAAAGCGGTGAAGCTCTCCTAGAGATTAATAGATGTTCATCAAACCAGACCCAAATGGGGGGAGCAAGTGAACCTGTTGCTGTTTGGATTCCAGTAGCTCCGCCCACCAGTGGAAAATTGATAAATTCTTCATGGATAAAATCAATTCTATGGCAAACAAAATCATTAGCATCCTCTCTAATGCGATTTTTTTCTTCCTCAGTAAGTTAGGCAGCATCAAAGGTAACTGTAGAACCTCATCTGTGTGTAAACGGAACTGTATTGGAATGTTTACTTCGTGAAGTGCCTTGAGACGACTCTTGTCGTGATTTGGCGGTATATAAATAAACTGGGTTGAATTGATAAAACCACTCAGTTGTGGATTAAGTTATATATTCATAGAGAAGAAAATTTACCTATGGTACTTGGGGAAACCCAACATGAAGGAAAGAAACCAGAATATGGTGGACCAGCAAATTTAGTTTAACCGTAGAGCAGTTTTCAGTAGTCAGGAAGAAAGATTTAAACAAGAACTGCCTCTGAGGCAAGAGGAAATTCATTTGGAGTTTAGTTTGTATTACAATTGACTTCTAGTTTTTGATACAATCAGATCTCTTCAGTCAACACACTGGTTGTCCCCTATTTTGTAGGTTTGGATATGGTCACCCTATTGCACATGTGATGTGTGTGTAAACTAGTGACAGCAGCTGACATGCAGAAACATTAAGGAAAATTGGGCATTTGGACTTTTCTGACAAAACTATCAAAGATAAAAGACTTTTTCACTTCAGCTACTAATGGTGCTCACAAAAGCACTTTTGTTAGAACAACTAAAACTACCTGCACCTGCTCTAACAGGTGTGCAGAAAAAAGTACCCCAATGTGAAGAATGTCAGGCAGATATCTATAATTAAATTCTTTCAAAAACCAATTACATTTTAGATATTTATAATACAAACTATTACTGGCATCTCTAACATAGTACAGAAACAGCAAACAACCCCAAAACAAAACACTTATTTGTGCTAAATGTCTGTAGCAGTACTCAGTATTACATACAAGGAAATGTTAAAAACCATTTAAGACTTGACAAACAACAACAAACAGAACTGGCCCTTTTATCCGAAGCGACCTACAAATGAGTACGTAACAAAACAGTTACCACTGAGGCAAACTATAAACTGAGCGAAATGGAAGTCTCACAGTACCTTACCTCTGTCATGTTTTGAATGGTGAACCCCCGGTCCATCCTGGAGTTCTTGTACACAGTTTCAGCCATTTGGCTATGATGTTTCATGTAGGTTTTGTCAATATGGATCTTACATCTTGCAAGTCAACCTTGTGCTGGACTGTCTGCTCTATGGGTCCTGTATTTGATCCGGCATTGCTATTTGTATACGCATCCTCAACACCCTTCTTTTTCTGTGTCCAGTTTCAGGTTACTGGATTTTGCAGGATCCCAAAGTACCTGTAACTGTCCTGAACATCTGCAATGTCACCTTCTGGTAGTTCAGCCCCTTCAGCTGCAATCACATTGCCTTTCTTTGATGTCCTTCAAACACAATTTTTCTATCTTTTCTGTAAAGAGACTGATCATCACCTTGGGATATGCCACACCTGATGCTAACCTGTGTTGTTGGCTTTGAATTCGCCACCTGGGGTGTCTTTCACACTCATATTGAGTTCTTGATGAAGGCTCTTAATGTTCTGTTGATGTTGTACATCTCGTTTTGTGCATGCATGCTTACATGTATACATACGTGCTTTATTTTTGACAGTTCTTGCAGGGCAGAGGTCAGTCTGTCTGGTCTTAACCTCATTAGGGTTATGGTTCTGTCAACCAGCAGGTGGTGATTGTCGCTTCTTAATTTTTCTGCCAACTCCATTCTGGTCCTCCTTATGAATTGATCTACAGTATGTGCCTTTTTATCTTTGCAGCCATGATGGCTGACAGGAGCTTCCATGTTGTACAGAGGCATGTGAATGCCTGGTAGTGTTGGATGGCATTGGCTTTTTCTGTTGGGCTCTCAAGAACAGGACTGTCCAGGTCATTCTTTCTTTCCTTTTCTGTTCAACTCCCTCTCTGTCATACCAAGACTACCCGTCTTATTCACTTTAGGAAAATTAAGGACATTTATCTGGACACTCTCTTGTCCCAACTCTTATCCCTTAGCTTTTCTGATATACTTCCCTGTCCTGATGAACTGACTGACCACTATAACTCCAGTCTACTTAACATCCTTGACACCTTGGCTCCATTAAAAACCCCTTCTGTCAGTTTCTCTACTTCTGCCCCCGGTTCACCCCTGATCTAAGGACTTTGAAAGCTGAAGGCCGACGGCTGGAGCTTCTCTACAGGAGAACGGGACTTTCTGTTCACAACGACATGTGCACTGCCCACTTAACCCGCTACAAGGATTCTATCGCCTGCACTAAGTGAGCTTACTGCTCCGGTCTAATCTACTCCCAACAGTGGAAATTCTAAAACAATTTTTTTCTCTCCTCCACCCCCCCCCCCCCCCCCACACACACACACACACACACACTCACACTTTTATTCTACTGACACCTGCAACAGCATTCTTTCCTTTTTTAAGCAGAAAATATACAAAATCCACCCAACCTCCACTCACTTCCCTCTGATGATCTGACCTTCACCGAATCATTTTCCTGTTTTTCAGTACCTGACTCCTCCACTATCTCAGACTTAATTTGCAAATCCAAGCCCTCCACCTGTCAGCTAGACCCACTCCCATCCATCCTGGTTAAATCTTGCCTCCCACCCTTGCTACCCTTGATCTGCTCCATCATCCACGCCTCCCTCCAGACCGGAATTGTACCCTCAGCCTTTAAAACCACAGCTGTCACTCCATTTCTCAAAAAGCCTGGTTCAGATCCTAACTATTTCAATAACCTCCGCCCCATCTCCAACCTACCATTCATTTCCAAAATTCTTGAGAAAGTTGTCGCCAACCAACTTCATTTTCATTTATCCTGAAATTATCTATATGAAGTCTTCCCGTCCGGTTTTCGCCCTCACCATAGCACTGAGACAGCTCTGATAAAAATCACTGACGAGCTCCTTCTAGCTGCTGATTCTGGCCAAATCTCCATTCTCATCCTACTTGATCTTAGCGCAGCATTTGACACCATTTCACATACTGTCTTACTCCATAGGCTCTCTGCAGTCGGCATTTCCTAAAGTCCCCTAACCTGGTTCAAATCATATTTATCAAATCGCACTCAATTTGTCCAATTATGCACTTTCCGCTCCAACCCCTCCCCAGTCACATCTGGTGTCCCTCAAGGCTCAGTCTTAGGCCCCCTTCTCTTCATAATTTACTTACTTCCACTCGGCAATATCTTCCGTAATTTCAACATTAATTTCCACTGCTACGCCAACGATACCCAGCTCTATTTCTCTACCAAACTCAACACTCCACTCCCTCTTTCCTCTCTTCTCAGTTGTCTCTCTGAAGTGAAATTCTGGTTCTCTTCCAACTTCCTTCAGCTTAACAGTGACAAGTCAGAAATCCTCCTCACTGGCACCAAGATCAGTTCATTCTCACTTAGCTTCAATAACACCACACTTTCCCCTACCATTAAAGCCAAGAGCTTGGGCATATTTTGGATAACACCTTATCATTCATACCTCACATCAACAAAATTACAAAAACTGCTTACTTCTATCTCCGCAATGTCAATCGACTCCGCCCCTCCCTCAGCCAACACTCTGCTGCTATTTTGATTCACAGTCTTGTCACCAGCCGCATCGAGTACTGTAATGCCCTCCACTCCGGTCTCCCTCTAGAGTCACTCAATAAACTTCAGCTGGTCCAGAATTCCGCCAGCCGTATAATCACCAAGACCTCCATCTACGATCACATCTCTCCTGCTTTGCACCAACTTCACTGGCTCCCTGTTAAATACCGAATTGACTTTAAAATTCTTCAGTACACTTTCAAAGCCATCCACAATCGCGCTTCTCCACATATTTCTAATCTCATCCATGTCGTTACTCCCATTCGCTCGCTTCGATTATCATCCTCCGTTTCCTTATCTGTTCCTGTATTCGTCTCAGTAACACAGGAGCCAGAGCCTTCAGTTACTCAGCCCCTAAACTCTGGAACACTCTCCCGTCTGACATCCGCAATATCAACTCATTCTCAACCTTTAAGTCCCAACTCAAAACTCATATGTTCCACTCAGCTTATCCACCATAACTGTGCTCCTTCTTCTGCCCTTCTGTAGCCTAGCAACCAAAATCCCCCATTCCTGCATTTTTATTTATTCTTAGCTCCTTTTTTTATCTTGATTATTTTATGTATTTATTTGTATTGGTGTCTTTTCTTGTATGTACCTGCACTTGTAAAGTGACCTCGAGAGTCTTGAAAGGCGCTTGAAATAAAATGTATTAGTATTATTATTATTATTATTATTATCCACTCTGGATAGAACTGTCTATTCGTTGCTGATTCATCGGTGTTGTCATGTGTTTATGGGGAGCTGTCAGTTTCAGTGGCCAGTAGGTGCGGATTATGTCAGCACATGGTGCAGTCCAACATATTCTTTTTGAGACTCTTTCTTGGATCTACCACTGTGACATTTTGTGGTTTTGCTCTGAAAGATTGCTTCAATCATCTTTTAGACCTTCCAGACATGGAAGTGTTGCGTAATGGCCCTATCTACTACATCCTTACTCACTGTTGATCTTGGTGGGCCCAGGTGGACGTTATTCCTTTACCACTTCCTGTTGATTCTCTTGGTCTCAACGTCTCTCATGAGTCACTTTAGGTGGATAGCCAGAGCTGTGAGACATTGCTTGAAAGTTTCAAAAGCCTCAGGTGTGAAATTGTTAAGTTTAGCTTTCGTTATAGCACCATTCTGGTATCCTAACAGCTGGCTGATTCTTCTGTTTTGCCTTGATCTTAACTTCAAGCCTCCTTCATTGTGGACAATGCTTGTTGATCGTGGTCTTTATCTTAGAGTTGAGCAATGCAAGGATAGCCACTGCTGCAGTTTATACCAGCTTAGTTGTTTCAATGATTGTGTTAGTATGACTTGTAAGTCGCTTTGGACAAAAGCATCTGCTAAATACATAAACATAAACATATGAGTCAGTCATAGTCCTGCAGTTACATACATACATAGACTTTCAGATGGTACTTTATTACTCAGCACAGTTGGTGTGTGTGTGTGTGTGCGTGCGTGTGTGTGTGTGCACGTGTGTATCTGAAATCAAGATGTCTTGTATAAACTCTCAGATATAGAGAATATTTATTCTAGATAACGTTTATGTGGGGACTTAAAGTCCTGCTACACTAGTTTTCCTATTACAAGGAAAAATGTAAATGTAGATTGTTAGAGGAAAAGCCCCCACTAGGTATCTAGAACACCGTTTTGTTTTGCTTGACTCAGAAGAGTTATATGATGCATAACTGCAGCATATATTAATACATGTTACCACATTTATTCAAACATTGTAAACATTTATTATATATTGTGGAACCAATATTAAATAAATTATTATAGTAATTTCTTACTATCAAACAGAAACTCAAATCTGCTGTAAATCAAACAAATGAACATAAAACTTGAAAAATATTGTTGGTAAGATTTTTGAGACTTCCAGGTAGTTGTAAACCACACAAATATTAGGTAAGATTGTTATAATAAAATCTGATTCACAGGTTAAATCAGTTCATATTAGTCAGCAGTTGTGCATAACAATAGTAATGTAAGCAAAGTAACGGTGGCTTTGGAAAGTATTCAGACCCCTGTCAATGTTTCATTATATTGCAGACATTTGCTAAAATCAATTTAATTCATGTTTTCCTCATTAATGTACACAGAGCACCCCATATTGAATGAAAAACACAGAATTTTAGACATTTATGCAAATTTATTAAAACAGACAAACTGAAATATCACATGGTCGTGAGTATCTAATCTCTTTGCTCAGTATTTAGGAGCGGCTTGTTCAAAAAACGTAATGATCGCAGCTTCAATTGCAATAAACATCAAGTTCTGTCCAAGGTAAATGGCAGCGCAGGGACTGCCCTCATACCCCCTTCATACCGCCATCGCCTAATGTTTTGTAAAAAGGACACGATTGCGCAACATTACCACCACGGTCTGACCACTTATAAACAACCTAAGGGTCCCTGATGCCGCCACGGCTTTGCGGCAAATTGACGGCATTGTTTTGTAAGAACAGCTTAATATGCATACATCTTAACCTGTGCATCTGATTTTGTTGTAAAATTCTCACAAAAGCCTGTCTTCAATGAAAAATGACACAGTGAGGACATGGCTGCTTCACCCTGAAATGACTAAATCCATGTTTGAACACAAGGATGTCGTATTGTTTATGATCTGTATGTTCCTCTGATAAAAATTAGTCATCTTATAACGACAAACTCTTCCTGCTGCACATATCCAGATCAAGTTCTTGATGACTTTTTTTTTTTGGCTGTTTGGTATTTTATCAGACTGTTTCCTTCTTTTACTTTGTACATCTAGAGACTGTTGGAGTGTTTTGGATCACTGGTTAAAGTCTGTTGTCAGAGCAAAAATAAAATCTGTTTCTCGCTGACTGGATCCGTGTTGTGTTTAGTTTAGCAGCACACCTGTAACTGCGGTGAACGGACCCATCCTAAAACTGTTTTTGTGTTTGTGGGGTGCTCACTGTACACGTGGATATTTATAACTTAAAAGATGGTGTTGAACTGTAACGTTTCTATGGTCAAATATTGTCATCACAATAAATATCAGAACCCATTGTGATAAATATTAAAGTCTACTTGCCTTTCTCTGCAGAGAACAGAAAACCATGTAAACGTTGCATCACAGCAGGGCTGCACGGTGTCAGGAAAACTTGCGATACGCGAAAACAGCCACTAATATTGCGATGACGATATAACGTGATAAATGAAAACTTAACTCTGCAACAAAAAAAAAAAATCAAAAACAAAGAAATTAAAAAATGACAAAAAAATAAAAGTAAAACAAATAAATAATAATAAAAAACAAGAAAAGCAATCAGAACAGCAGAAAGAGCAGAACGAAGCTAACTCAGGTTTCTGTTTACCCTAGCCATCCTAATTAAGTGCTGCTCGCCTAGGGGGCGGGCATTTAAACCACCTGATTGGCTAAACGGGTGAAGGGCTCTATTTGACTTGTTAAAATACGTCATGCTTCTGTCTGACTGACAGAAGGCATTATGCGTAGCAAACATCTGAGCTGACCATTCATTGCAATTTTTTTCTGTTCTTTGCAATATGCATATTATGCATGATATTGGGATCATGATACATTTGCGATATATTGTGCAGACCTACATCACATCAATGCATCTTGTCATTTCGCCCTCGAGCCGGTATGTTAACACTTCTCTGTGGTGGAGCAGGTTGTTAACAGGAGTCCTCCCTCCAGGTTGGGGCTACATCGTTGCCTTAGTGAGAGAAGTTCTCAACTCTTGGTGTGTCGTTCCTGAGTAGAGGTAGGATGGAAGACAGGTGCACTAACGAATCTGTTAATAATATTGGTCCTGGTGAGGAAAGAGCTGAGCTAAAATGTTGGGATTCCTGGTCTGTCTAAACTCTCACCTACACGCTCATGGGATCTGGATCCTGGTTCCAAGCACTTACCCACAATGGTGCAAATGTTAAACAATCCCAAGCCCGTAATCACACACCGCTTTACTGAGAGAGAACAATGCTCCAGAACAAGCATCCTTCCTGCTGCGGCCGCTGCTTGGTCACATTTTAGGAACTCTTTCATTTCTTGTTTGGACGGACACGGTTCTTTTAGAGATGGTCCCCATGTCCGTCCCTGTGTTAACATTGCACTTTCTAAACTGATCCATATGACAGGGGTAGGTCATCCTGGTCCTGGACTGCAGCATGTTTTAATAATAATAATACATTTTATTTAAAAGCGCCTTTCAGAAAACCCAAGGTCACTTGACAGAAAACACGTAATAAAATACAATAAAACAATAATAAAATCCAAACAAGAAAAAAACAAAGAGAGAAACAGTTCAATAAAATCAGAGGTTGTAGGCAGATTTAAACATATGTGTTTTGAGTTTTGTTTTGAAAAGGGTAAAACTGTCGATGTTCCTGATGTCTGGGGGAAGTGAGTTCCAGAGACGAGGAGCAGAGCGGCTGAAAGCTCTGCTCCTCATGGTAGCGAGACGGGCAGAAGGAACCGCAAGATGGATGGAAGAAGAAGATCTGAGAGAAGGGGATGGGGTGTGAATACTTATAAGGTCTGAGATATATGGAGGAGAGAGGTTGTGGATTGCCTTTAAGTTTTTAGTTTGGTTGGTTGGTTTTAGTTTTCCCCTGTTCCAACACACCTGACTTAAATCAGTAAGTGATTAACGGGCGTCTGTAGAGCTTGGTAACCTGGTGAACAGGGGAATCAACCAACCAGTTAGGTGTGTTGGAGCTAAAGCATGCTGGACCAGGACCAGGATTGCCTTCCCCTGATCTAGGACATCTTTCTTGGCACAAAGCAAAGACATCAAAAACATTTGTGACAGTTGTTCTTTAAGGTACATGTGTGCCCAGGTTCAGGGAGCACCTGTCTCCCAGAGAAATCAGGTGTAGGAATAAAACAGCTTTTAATTAAAGCTTTGGCCAACAACAGCATCTCTCTCTCTCTCTCTCTCTCTCTCTCTCTCTCTCTCTCTCTCTCTCTCTCTCTCTCTCTCTCTCTCTCTCTCTCTCTCTCTCTCTCTCTGATGGGTGATGTAGGGAACCTTCAACATCCTTCTAATGTCAGTGAGATGAAAACATGTCTAAATTGTTAATGGCTGATCTCGCTCAATCTTCTTTGTTTTAATCAGAGTGAAGCTGAACCAGTAATCACATCTCGTCCAGGTCCAGCTGTAATCACCCCCCCCATCTCTGCTTCTACACACATTTCTGTTTTGTGGTCATTAACGGGAGAAAACCCAGTAATTACATTCAGATATTAATCTTTGCTGCATGGGAAAATGAGCACCCTCCCCAAAATGACTGAAGCCTTTATAACAGGGTGGAGACAGGTGGAGGACAGGTGGAGGGTGATGCTCATTCCTTCAGCCCATTAGGGTCCTGCTGCTGTAGATCTAAATGGAGGACAAATTCTGAAACTCTGCAGCAGAGAGCTGATGAGATCCACAAAGACACGTTTAGTTTGTCTCTGTGTCTTTAGGAGACGTTCAGCTGTTTGTTTTTGGTTGCTCTGAATCAGAAACCTTACAGATGCTGTAAATAAACACAATAACAATACTAATAAAATAATGATGATGATTACCTACCTCGGAGGGGGATGTGAGGCCCAGGTCTGTGATATCTGGTCTGGTCGGGTTCTCGGACTCTGACGCATGGTGAGGATGGTCACCCAAGCACCAGTTCTCCAGCCTGCAGACGCCCACAGAGCAATGTCTCTTCAGCTCTTATCTTTTGTTTCCCATGTCTTCCCAGAAGAAGCTACAATGATGTTCTGCTGAGCTGTGGTGGCCTCATGGAGGGGGCCATCGGCTTGAACACTGCTGCTAACCACTTAAACATTCTCCCTCTCCTGATAATAACTTTTTACTTTCTTTCACATAGAATGTGCTACTACTAGTTTACCCGTTTAATTATAGATTCACTAGGATAAATACAATAAAGGTTATCTCTCACCAAATAGGATATTTACTAAGAAATCACAATGTAGCCATAGAAACATTGCTTGGTGTGTGTGTGTGTGTGTGTGCGTGCATGCGTGCGTGTGTGTGTGTGTGTGTGTGTGTGTGTGTGTGTGTGTGTGCGCGCTCTGTCTTCTCGATCCCCAGTGAGTCGTGGTGGATGCTGCTTATACTGAGCCAGGATCCTCTGGAGGTTTCTTCCTGTTAAAAGAGAGTTTTCCTCTCCACCATCGCTAAATGCTTGCTTAGTATGAGGATTGCTGTAAAGACTCTGACACTAGTCAGTGACTCGATGCGATTTGCTGGGTTCCTTACGTAGGAAACTTTTTTTCTGATTGGCTTAATGAACTGACCTGTGAAGTGCCTTGAGACGACTCTTGTCATGATTTGGTGCTATATAAATTAACTTGAATTGAATCGAATAAAACTTGAATTGTTTTGTATTAGATGTTGTGCGGTTTGTTTGTCTGTCCAGCTGACTGTAGAAGCTGGTCAGAACCTGATCCACATCTGGATTTAGCATGATGTTAAATGTTTGTTGTAAAACCAGATCAGGATTCATTTTTAAAAGACGCCTACAGGATGGCTCTTTATGTCATAAATATTACAACTTTAGATAAAATTCCAGCTCTGCAGGAGCGAGGATTGATTGTTTCTCCAAATGTGAAGCAAGCCTTGAGTCTGACTACTGGACAGAATGAGATTCTGTCCTCAGTGGCCCCTGGAGCTACACACACTGTCCTGATATGTGTGTGTGTGTGTGTGTGCTACAGGGAAGACGGATCTGACAGTCTGTATAACCTAAGGGGTGTGTGTGTGTGTGTGTGTGTGTGTGTGTGTGTGTGTGTGTGTGTGTGTGTGTGTGTGTGTGTGTGTGTGTGTGTGTGTGTGTGTGTGTGTGTGTGTGTGTGTGTGTGAGAGAGAGACAGAGAGAGAGGGAGCCAGAGGAATAGTGCTTCTTGGAGAAAATGGTTCAAAAGGTTTCTGAATGACAGAGGTCTCCCTAATCAGATTAGATGTTATTGTGACTGCTGGGTCCAGGCTGTAATTCAGTCTGAGGAGAACATCAGGCCCACATTAAGCCGGTAAAGTTTATTCTGGGCTGTGTGGCCCAATGGGGGGTTGAGTGTGAGGGGCTTCTGAAAGTGGATAAAGGTAGAAAAGAAAAATAAGACCAATAAATCACAGTCATTCCTCTCCTCCACCTTGAGTAGATGTGCTGTGGATCATCTCAGTCCCTCTCATGCTTCAGGTTCAGTGAAGACATTGTTCTCAGGAACAAGAAGAGCAGGTCACCGGCTTTATAAACGTATGGATAACATATTTCAGTAAAGAGGGGTAAAGCGTTGGCTCTGAGTGTGTTCCACTAAGAGATTAAGCTCTCTTCTTCTGGACCCAGATAACAGACAGGGCTTGGTTTGTGTGAGCTGGTCTGAGTTTTGCCACGTGATTCTGATGTTACGTAGATGTGGAGGTCAAGAGAGCCAACAGAAGACAATGTAGTCTTCAGAAAACAGGAAAGATCTAAAAAAAGAAGAGATGGTTCTTTTAGGTTCTACTTCTGTCTGCTGAAGGGATGAAAGTCCTCCTTAAACAACAGGAAAAACAGAGTTCCAGATTTTTAAATGTGGCTCCAGAGGTTAGAGCGAGCCGAGCTGCTACTCTGTCTGTAAAAAGGAGCTCCAGGTGCTCTGAGCAGCTTGCAGGATGCAAGTGTCCCTGACCCCACCACCAGATGAAGCCCCCTCCGTGTGAAGATACCACCCCACATCGCTGCAGGTTCTGGTGCAGAGACACGTAAATATCTGACAGGCCATCTGGATTCATCGCAGACTGCTATACCCACGTTAGCTTTTCTCTGTTAGCCTTTAGGACACATAGAAAAGCTCAAAGTAAAATGTTAACTTTGTCAAACTGAAGGTACTGTTTACGTCAGCGGTCAGAGTTTAACTGGCCCCTTTGATCAGTTGCTGTACAAGAGCAATGCTATTTCAGTTGTTTGACTCGATTCAGGGTTTAGTGGGTTTACATGCTGTCATTCTGACGCAGCTGTAACTCCAGATAGCTAACAATCAAACGGAGAATCTAAAGGATGCAGACCTTTGGTTGTGTGCATTCAGAGTCGCCATAAAGCTCCTTTCACATTTATCTACCCTTACGTTTTTCCTCTGTCCTTTTTTGACTGGGACAATGCTATCACACCCCGAGCTTCCCAGACCTCCAGCTATCCCAGTGCTCTCACCTTAGAAAGATCCAATAATGGTTCTACATACACCCTGCAGCCAGCTGACTCCCCTCTGAGGGGACGTGTGTGTGTGAGGCGCTGGGGAGAGGAGCAGCAGGTGTCTGAATCTACTCCGAGTCATCATCTTTTATGCGATAGAACCTCAACCTTTACTTCTGAGCAGAAGGCTTTGCAAATGAAGACGTGGTGAAATCATATCAGAGGGATCTGAGGTCCTGTTATCTCTCACTATTCAGAAATGGAGAAAGCTTTTTTTTACTGTATGGACATCCATTCATTCCATCAAATGCCTGTGAACACCTTAGATCTTCAGAGAGCAACAGATATCCAACCCATCCACACTTTTCTTTTTTGAGTTTATTATAGTGCTGCTAATGCGATGGTCACACCCGACAATAGTACCATTATCCACTAGGGCTGGTAATCAGGAACATCGTGATTCGATTCGATTACAAATCAAGGAGCTCCGATTATTGATGCATCTTTCTCCTCCCCCACCTGGCTGCCAAGTGATTAGGTGGTACTTAATAAAAATGTTTGTAATGATGAAACATTAATTTACTTCCAATATATTTTATTAACATAGGTATCAGTGCACATCAGTGCAATGTTTTAAAGAAAAGAAGTGCTGTCATTATCAGCTTCCGAACAAAATAATGCTGGATGTCCAATGGATTTGAACACGAATAACTGTTCTTTTTCAAAAATGAACAACATTTTGAGTATAAATACCCTTGACAAGAACTTCAATTAAATGTATAAATAAATGCATAAAACAGGAAAAAAATTGCGTACAGAAGCTAATCTTTTGTGATAAAACTTGCTATGGGCTTAGCAATTCTGTTAGCCTTTTCCGAGTTTGGTGGACATTTTAACAACGCCTGCTCAATAGTTTTCTGGTTGGTGGCGGCAGCCGCAGCTACCGGCATCTCTTTCTCCTCCTCCGGGTGAAAACTATCAACGTGGTTTCTCATGTTTGTTGTGTTTCCAAAATATTTCAGTTTTGTTTTACACCACTTGAATAACGTATGGCTTTTGTCCAGGTCTCTTTTCCCCACAAACTCATAAAAACCAAAGTAATTCCATATGCTAGCCTTTAATGTTGGTGGTACTGGCCGTATTCCTCAGTCAGCCATGTTGTCCTGTGCATTCTGTAACCTCTGTCCAAGCATCAGTCTTCCTTTTAGCTGAGTTCCACTTTTAGCACCTCGTCATCAATAAAATCGATTTTTTTTTACTTTTTAAAATCGATTGATAATCGTTCATGTTCGCATCTCGATGCATCTAAAAATGAGTTTATCTCTCATCCCTATTATCCACATGTAGAAGGAACTCTAATAAGCTCTATAATGTAGTTTCACAGCAGTTCCACTGATGGGCGGTGTGCTCCAACATAGACCAGCTTCTGAATAAAATTCATACATACCTGATGGGCCTGTGTTTAGGTCATATATGTATATAAAATAACAGGTAAGATACAGTGCAAAACACTCAAGCTCCCAGGCCTCTGGAAGAGGACCCAAGCTTGGAAGGACGAGACCACCCACAGCAACCGGGCAGGAAACAGGTGCAATCAGGGGGAGCTGAGGAGAACAATGGGCCCAACAGCAAACAACAAGGCAGACATAACACGGTAATAACTGAAGTCAAGGTGGACAGAAAATAAGAACAATTGTTTAAACATACCATGAAAAAATCTAGTTCATCTATAATGGTGTTTTAAAACAAAACTTTCTGTCTACAAATCCTTTATGGAATAACCAAAGGCGATCTCATTTAAAGCAGTTCTTATCTCCTCATCTTCTACTTATCTGAGTCTGGGTCGTGGGGTCAGCAGTCCTGGCATGAAACCTAAAATGTCATCTCCCCAGCCACATCCATCAGCTCCTCCAGCGGGACTCCAAGGCACTGCCAGGCCAGTTTAAAGGTATAATCCCTCCATTATGTCCTGATTTGAGGCATTCTGACCAGATCACTGAACCACATTAGCTTGTCTTGATGTTGGGGTGTAGCTGTCAGGCATGTGGCCCGCTCTCCAGGACTCATTTCACTAATCTGTCATCACTCTAATTTACCCATCTGTCTCAAAACCCACACTTGCTTTGGTCTATTATATAAACTAAGTTGTCCTCCACTTTTCTGCTCTGCTCAAACAGCTCACGTTAAGGGCGCCATACCAAAAAGAATGTTAAATTGTCTCTAAGTCATCTAGAAATTTCTCCAACTCTACAGGTTTTGTAATATTTCTCCTCACTCACAGACTATTTTTAAATCTTTCAGAGAGCAAAATCCCACCTGCGCGACATTTTACCCTTCATTAACCTTTTTAATGGAGGTTGATCAATTTTGTTTATCATTTCTTCCAGGGTGGTGGTCCCCCCTATCTGGCCACTCTCCTGAACAAACATTCCCCATCACGTGCTCTGCGCTCCTCTGACCAAGGCCTGCTCGCTGTCCCTCGTTCTAGGTGTCGTACCCGTGGGGACCGAGCTTTCTCAGTCCTAGCACCGTTACTCTGGAACCAGTTGCCACCCTCAGTCAGGCTGTCCCCTTCTCTGCCAGTCTTTAAGAGTCACCTAAAAACACACCTCCTCCGCTTGGCGTTTCCAGAACATGTTTGATTTTGGCCCTCTTTTATGTTGATTTTATTTCACAGTTTTCATTGGTACACTCAATCCATCCACTCAATCCAAATGTGTTTCACACATTTGTCCTGTACCAGAATGTTTCATCTATCTTGTAATTTCGATTTTGTATTTTGTAATTTGAATTGCTTTTATTGTTGATTTATTCAATTTATTTACCTACAACTGTACCATGTTCAGTGCTTTGGGCTTCCTGACAGGGTTGCGGAAGGCGCTTTATAAATAAAGCTTTGATTGATTGATTGATTGATTGATTGATTGATTGATCAAGGGGAGGAGTCTTTGCTCCATTCCTTATTGATCAGGATGTACAAAGGGATTGTACTTGAATCCGTGAGTCTACACGGTTTGATACTTCTGGATCTGAGCATATCATCTTCCATGGTGAATGCAAGTCCAGACGCCGCAAAAAAATCTAACCAACTTAAGATGTGATTTGACAAAAGCAGTGGTGGATAAATATGGTCACTCATCACATCAGTGTCGAACCACAGATGTGTAATGAAGAGCGAAGGTGTGTAGTAATCAGGTTGTGTTTTGACCACAGCAGGACAAAGAGCTAAACTAACACGAGCATCCTCCTAACAGCGTATCACAGTGTCTGGTCTTTTTCTGGTCTTATGAAATGAAGAACATCCGTTTGGGTCCGTGTCACTGAGCTGAAGTTTCCTTCATTTTTCTTGTTTGCTCAGGGCCTTTGGTAGAAGACTTTAAAAAAGAAAAGAGCCCATATCAATAGAGAAGGAGAGAATAGAGCTGTGGGTATCGAGCTGCAGTCTGACGAGAGGCATCACTCTTTCTGACAACTAAACCAGATTTTGCCTTTAAAAATGGAACACAGAGGGAAACTCAGGGGAAGGAATTCCAACTTCAGCTGAATGAGGATTGGAGGCCATCTTTTATTAAAGGAGCATTATGCTCGACCAGGCTCTGCCATCCATCACTAACTTCTGTTGCGTCTCTCTCTATAAACCTGGGCTAGATGCATCTTTGCCTTCTGACTATGGACCAATCTCTAAGCTTCCCTTTTTAAGAAAAGGGATGGAAAGATCTATGGCCATTTGATGGCCTTTTGTAACGACAATAATATTTAAAAATCTTTCAATAGGTATTAGACCTCTATATGTCACAAAGTGGAAAAGTTTGGATTTAGTTTAAGTCGCATGATTTGTGTTTTGCTGTTGACATGCTTTTTTTGTGTTTTGAATGTTTTTTTCCCTCTGTGGTACCTCCCAGAGACACTAATTAGAACAAGTGGGAACAGGTGTGGAATGGCTACAGGTGCAATGGAGTTATAAAAGGAACTGAGGAGAGTCCAAGAGAGCAGCAGACACCTGAGACATGCATGAGGTCTGAGAGTGAGAGACGCCCCTGGACGGTGACGTCTCTGGCAAGGACACGAACGCCTGACCACCCGGGAATGCAGAACGGCACCTGGAGCACCGTCCCGGGATGTGGACAAGCGACCAAGTGAGGAGGATTGTGAGTTGCCCTCTCCTCCCCCATGTGAGTGGTGCAATGTTGGTGCTGGTGCCTCTGCGTCTTGTTAGGGCCTTGGGCCGAGGAGGGCGTGGCGTGTCCAAGGAGCGGAGCTGTGCCGGGGGCTGCAGAGAGACTGGTGGTGTGCGCAGCAGCCAGCGGGCGAGAGGACGACGCTGGAGCCATGGCGGCAGCACAGACAGGTTGCTGCAGAAGGACGATGCTGGAGCCATAGTGGCAGCACAGACAGGTTGCTGCAGGAGATCGACTTTGTGCCTGTCAGCCAAAGGACAAGGTGGGGCAGACTGGGTCCCAGCTACGTGGGTCAACACGGGTCAGCTGGAGCCAAGAGGTGGCTCCTTGTACTGGACACCGTCCTGCCCCTGGTGCTGCACAGGATGTTTTAGAATGTTTTTAGGACTGCTCTATGCATTTTTTTTATTTCTTCAGCCTCTAAAGGACTTGAACTTTTAGCGGTGTTTTGCTCCTCCAAATAAATGACTGGTTTAGTGTTAAGTGGTTCCCCTGCCTGTTCTTTGGACCATGAGTTGCTTGCTTTCCCCCTTGTATCCGGAACCTGCAGCCGTGAACGGGCTGCTGCGGGGTGACATCTATACAGTACTGAGACAGCCTTGCTAAAGGTTTTGCAACCAATGACAGAAGATCTGTGCTGCTTGTTGTGTTGGATTTGACTGCAGCCTTTGATATGGTGGACCACAAGGTAGTTGCCTCGTCTTGAGCATTATGTTGGATTTACTGCCCTGGCTTTAAACCGGTTTTAGTCCTATCTCTCCAACAGAATGGTGGGCATGCAGATGGGTGAATTTTCTTCTGATTTCTCCCTGTCTCCCCTGGGGTGTTCCACAGGGTTCAATACTGGGACCCCTGCTGTTTTGCGTGTGCATTCTGCCTTTGGGTGATATCTTACAGAAGCATGGTATCGCTTTCACCTGTATGCTGATGACTGTCAGCTGTATTTGCCTTTGGATGAGTCTGGTGCTCACCCGATCTCAAAGGTTCTAGATTGTCTGAGCGAAGTCAAAGCATGGATGGAAGAGAACGGAAGATGGAGGCAGAACATGTTTGATTTTGGCCCTCTTTTATGTTGAATTTATTTCACAGTTTTCATTGGTTCACTCTATCCATTGTTTTACACATTTGTCCTGTACCAGAATGTTTCACCTATTTTGTAATTTGTACTTTGTAATTTGAATTGCTTTTATTTTTGATTTATTCAATATATTTACCTTCTACTGAACCATTTTCAGCACTTTGGGCTTCCTGATAGGGTTGCGGAAGGCACTTTATTAATAAAGCTTTGATTGGTTGATTGATTGATTGGTTTTTGGTCCCAGTCATCACACTGGATACCTTCATGGTGGATTGTGGTGAATTAGCCCCCCACATGAGGGATTCTGTTTGGGTGGGAAGCTTGACAAAGACTTTTGTTGTAGAGGTCACATAAACGAGGTTGTATCATCTTCCTTTTGGATTTCTAGATACTTTCCAGGTCCCAGAGAAGCTGAAGATGGTTTTTGGTTAGGGCTAGGGTTTTGGTTTCCAGTGAGATGTTAAACGCCACGTGAGTTAGGGTGTAGCCAAGTTTAGAGAAAACAAGAATATCCATGCATGTGCTGTTCAGTCCATCTAAGTAACTGACAGTCGTGTTGCTGTCCAGTGACATCACTCTGCAACAAAAAAAGAAAAGACCTTACACAATTCTGTTACAGTCTCAGCTTAAGTTTTCTTGTTTATTGGCTCATGACTCAGCTGCTCATTACCTATTTATCTTCCTGCCTTTCTTCCTAATTCTGCCCTCTATGTGATCATCTACCACCAGTTAAATCCTGCCCGTGTGCTCAGTTCAATGTTGAGACCCTCCGGCCCACCCGTGTGTTTCTAGTGCTTCTGTAGTTTCCATCATTTGTTTTCTTTCTTCTAGCGATGTCAGTTCTATATTTTCATTCCTTTCTTTGCCTCCTCGGTTTGCCCTTGGACCCTTTTACCACCAAGAAAGAGAAAAGTGTGAAAAAATTCTGTGACAACATAAAAAAGCCAAGAGAAAAATCCAAGTATTGCTTTAATAGAATTTGATTAAAAAGTTTTTTTCCTATAAAATAACCTGCTGAGGAAGCACGTCTGCGAACCTGAGATGTAAGGTGGAGTTTTTAAATGAAAGTGTTTATTCCTCTCTTATTAGAAATAAAACCATTCCTGTGGTCGAACATGTTTCATGCTGCTTCTCCCCTAAGCCAGTCAGCGTCTGCACTTCCAACAAGTGGCTGTCTGTCCACAGTTCTGTGGCAGATTTATGACCTCCTATTGTTGTTCTATGATTTTGTCCAATAGAGGAGAGTGTGATTGTCTCTTCAGACCCTTTGCCATTTTCCACCCTGTGCCGTCGCCACGGGGGCCCCTTGGGACCTTACAGACCCTCTAATTGGGTTGGGAAGGATTTTGTAGCATCAGAAGTAAAGACAGACTGAGAGGAAAGTGAAGAATTAAGTAGAAATATAAAAAAGAACAGGGAAAATGGGAGGAGGTTTGTGTGAGGCTCTGTTTTATTTGTTGTTCAGCAATAACACTGCTATACCCAGGCAGAATACACGTTTCTGTTGAATAAACAGTATTGACGTGCACAGTAATACACACCGCCTGCAAAGCAGTCCTCAAATTAGACGGACTGGCTGGAGTGAAATGCATTCACATATAGACACAGAAGGAGCAGATAAATCATGTCAGGCAGACAGAAAACTGTCAATTAAAAGTGATCTCTGAAAGCTGAGGCTGGTCTGGAGACAGCAGTGCTTCTGTCGGTCCCAGCGTCACGCCAATGACAAGAGTTGCTCATGATTACGCTAAAAAGTGACTCTGAAGAATGGCTCAGCGGGAGAAAAATCAAAAACTAAATGGTTTGCATGCTTTGCTTTCATGTGTGTTAAAGCCATCTCTGCATGTTGTATTTCAGAACCATTTCACAAGATCAGGGTGCAGTTACACCAAAGTTGATGGCATCTTATAAAGACCCACCTGCACACACCTGGTGGTGTTAGATAGTTGATGAGAGGAGGAGAACACAGTTGTATCAGAACTTGGTTTACAATATAAACTCTTATTTTTTCATTCCAAATTTGATTGATTTTTTTTTCATTTCACAATATGCAGGAATACTCGCAGGTCAGGAGCCTCATTTATAAAACTTTGCTTAGAATCTTGGAATGTTCTGGTCACATTTGAAGCTCTTGATCCGAGTCATTGGATTTATCTGCTGAGTCCTGATCTGATGTTTCTGCATAAGAGCAGAACAAATCCAAGTTGACCAGCTCAGCAGATTAGTGGTACGAGTGTCCACCCTGGGAATTGAAGGTCAGGGTTCAAATCTCGGTCGGGTGATACCAAAGTAGGGCTGTCGCGGTAACCGCAAAAATGAAATATTGCAATATGAAGAAGCCCACCGCGCTGCATCATGGGCCACCGCGATTACTGAACTTGGTTCAACTCAATGATGCATGTTGAGAAGGATGGCTGCACTGGTATCAAAATGAAACGTTACTTCGCTCCTTTGGGAGCGCTTTGGTTTTCAGTACATCAGCTGCTGCGCAGCCAGGGTCCTTGGCCGAGACAGAGCTGCCACCAGCGGCAAATAAATTATAAATGCTCGGAGACCTGCTGAAGTCCCGGACAAGCACTGCTTCTGCAACCGTCCCGAAGAGAGTTTGAGCTGAGCTGGAGCTCACTCGCTACCTGCAGGAGGAATGCATCCACCCTAAAGAAACCCCCCTGACATGGTGGAGCAACAACCGGGAGATTCCCTTTGCTCGCCAGTCGCACGCAAGTACGTGTGCGTTAGTGCAACGAGCGCACCATCCGAGAGGGTTTTCAGTGTTGCTGCAAATGTTGCCACCCCTCTCAGATCCTCTCTCAAACCGTATATGGTTAACATGCTGGTTTTCCTTGTGGGTAACAAGGACGAGACCGAGCTATAAATCACCGTCATTCGTGTGTGAAAGTGAAAGTGAAATGATAAGTGCCCCGCGCCCGGTACATGTAATTTTTTATGCTTGATTTTAAACAACTAGACAAAATGGGGACTTGTTTCTTATTTGTTAGATGCTGCAGCCAAATTTGCATTTAAAAGTTTAACCTTCTCCTGAATTTTGTTGTTTTTAAGTTTAGTCGGACTCCGACTGTAGGAGAAACAAACGTTACTGCGATCTGTGTTGTTACTGCCCTTTGATCTGCATTCAGTAAAGTGTTATAAAAGAAGGCACGGCAATTTTTTACCTTTTTTAAATGTGTAAACATTATGTTTAGATAGTACTGCAATAAAAAGAAAATGCTGCAATCATATCGCACACCGCAATATTAAGCCACCCTGAATCACCGCAGGGGGGATTCCTCAACCGCGACAGCCCTATACCAAAGACTTTAAAAATGGGAGCCAATGCATGCCCACATGACACTCAGCATTAAGGGGTTTGATTAGGGTGTTAAAAAGTTCACGAGCATGGCCGTGTCTGCAGCTCGCCCGGGGACGGGTCAAGCACGGAGACAGGGACGAAATTTTGATTTCAGAAGTGGGGGGGACACAGCAGGCTTGTGCGGATTTGGGGTGGGGGGTGTTATGTAAAGACCCCTTGACACGTCACGTGCCCATCTCAATAATTTTTCCATCCTCTATATATATATCAAAGTTAAAAAATGTACAACTCTATTATTATTTTTATTTATTATCATTATTGAAGTGCAGTTTTGGCTGTTGACAATGAATAGGCCATTGTATTTATTGTTTTGGGTCTTTTTTTATTGTTTTTGGTGCAACATTTTCTAACAGGGAGTGAGATTCCTTTTTTATTCAATTTTTGTTTGTTATTTTTATTCATTTAGAAGTTCTGGTTCTGGACATTTCAATGTTAAATGAAGGTTTATTTGTTGCATTTTAAAGGGTGTACTTGCATTATTATGATATATTAACATTATATTAGTGGTTATTTTGGTCTAGATAATGTTGACAATATCGTTTATCATCAACAATTTGTTGGACAAAATATCGTCCAGCAAAATTTGTTACCTTCCCAGGCCTAGTCAAAAGTATAAAAATTATTTTTACATAAACGGTCCCTCCTGAGATCTGGCCGTTTGTTCATTTGCTGTGTTAGAGGACATGCTGAACTAATGTTTTACACATGATCATCACCCTAACATTTGAGTGTATAAAAACATATTAAATATGTTTTTTCCCTTAAAAGTGTTTAAACAGTTGTTGCATTTCAACACACACAAAATAAATGGAAAAAATAAGATAAATCTAATGAAAAGTGTACATCTTTGACATTAAGCTTAAAAAAATCTGTTGACGATGATGATACTGTTCATTTTTCAGAGCTTTTTAATGTGAACATATACATTGCAATAGATAAGTTTACAATAAAGTTAAATGATAAAAGTTTTGAAGTTACACTTCTACTACTACTACTACTAGTAATAATAATTATGATGATAATAGTAATAATAAAAAAAATAATTATTATAATAATACGAACAAATTGTGTCTGAGGAGTCAGTT